>NW_017307911.1:208419-208948 GCF_000935625.1 Nanorana parkeri
TAGACAATTTGTTTCTTAATCATGTTTAACTCACAATCATAAACTTTGACCGCCACAATCCCATGAAAGTGGGAGCCCAAATAAATTTTGGCCCACTTGCACATTATGTAACTGTGAATTAGTCCCCCTCACTAAGAGGTGACAAACCACATAAAAGGTGCCACGACAGGGGAGGAAGGGAGGGAAGCTCGCTGAGGTGGGTTCCAACCAACTGGCACTGATCCCAAGCAGAGTCCTCCTTTATATGGGGATAGCTGCTGGCTGGAGAAGGTTCTGGATGATATTTTCCTGCCCAAACCTCCAGGTGGATTACCTGAGGTAATTTAAAGGGCCAGCGACACTGTAATAAAACAAGAGAAAAACAGCAAAAACAAGACAATATACAATATCTGGGATCGTCGCAGACCCATGTGAGGGAGCCCTTAAATTTACTCCCTCTTCCATTCACACCATATCGTTGTGTTAATCACAATTACTTATTTCATCCTTCTTTCTGTAACAACACATGTTGTACTTGTCATGTTAGGGT
>NW_017307911.1:208996-228245 GCF_000935625.1 Nanorana parkeri
TTCTTACGGCCCATTCACACCATAGCATTGTGTTAATCACAGTTACTTATTTCATCCTTTGTTCTATAAGAATACACTTTGTACTTGTCATGGCAGGGCCTCATTCACATAGGAAATCACAAACCTGCTTTAATATGCATTTTAAAGACTGTTTAAAGGGCCCTATTCACACCATAGCAATGTGTTAATCACAGTTATTCATTGTATCCTTCTTTCTGTAACAACACACTTTGGACTTGTCATGGCAGAGCCTCATTCACAACGGCATTCACAAACCTGCGTTTATATGCATTTAGAAGTTGTTTCTAAGGGCACATTCATACCATAGTGTTGCGTTATTCATAATTACTCATCCCATCCTTCTTCTTGTAGCAATTAGGGTTGCCACCTTTTGTTCAAGCGAAACCCGAACACTCTAGCTGCGCGCAAATATCACAGCTGAGCCTATTTTCAGTGCGGGGCCAGTAGCCCCTATCTGAATTTTGGTTGCCCCTGACATCTTGTGTCCGGGTTTCTGCTGCCATGAAACCCGGACACAGCATTCAAAACCCGGACTGTCCGGGTGAATCCTGGACAGGTGGCAACCCTAGTAGCAATGCATGTTGTAGTTGTCATACTAGGGCCTCATTCAATAGGCATTGGCAAACATTTGTTTCTATGCATTTAGAAGACATTTCTAAGGGTCCATTCACATCATAGCGTTGCATTAACCGTATGATACTGGGCAATTAACATATACTAACGCACAGTGCACCTAGCATACATTACCGAGCGCTAAGTGTGTTGCGTCGCCATTCATTTGAATGGCAGCTAACACCTCCCAGCTGCCTTGCGATGCAAGGCAGAGCAATGCACAACACCCTGTTGCATTGCACCCAACACACCTCCCAGGTACCTCGCGATGCAAGGCAGAGCAATGCACAACACCCTGTTGCATTGCACCCAACACACCTCCCAGGTACCTCGCGATGCAAGGCAGAGCAATGCACAACACCATGTTGCATTGCACCCAACACACCTCCCAGGTACCTCGCGATGCAAGGCAGAGCAATGCACAACACCATGTTGAATTGCATTGAAGAAAAGTAGTTGGGCGTGTCTCAGCTAAAGAAGTCAGGCGTCTCCTGTATACATAAAAGGTCAACGCTAGTTCACCTCTCTTATCTACCCCTCACCATCTCTTATCCTAGGAAGTAATCACAGAAACTGACTCTCATCCCATCCTTCTTTCTGTAACAATACACTCTGTGCTTGTCATGCTAGGGCCTCATTCACATAGGCATTGACAAAGCTGCGTTTATATGCATTACCTTTTTCACCTTAGTGCACAATATTGCAATACCATGCATTGCGCTGTGTTGCAGCACTCGGCAGCCAGGAAGTGTGTTGGGATGCCATTCAAATGATTCACAACACACCTAGTACAAAAATAGTGCATGCAGAAATCTCTGCATGCACTATTTTTTCAGATCACACTGCACTGGAACGAAGGGCATTCCTGTGCTTCGCTTTCCCACGCGGGTGATCACACTGCGGGCTGGGGGCGTGTCTGCAGTGCCATTGACATGAATGGCACCGATACACCCCCTCCTGCCCCACAACGCTGTCCGGTTTGATCTATGCGATCCAGTGCATTCCGGGCTCGAACCGCACCGGAATGCACTGGATATGGTGTGACTGGGCCCTCAGGCAAATACAGTTGCCCCCTCAAATGATATATGCGCAGGAGACTGACACAGAGTTCCAGGAAATAAAGGGAGATAGGTTCACCTGCCCTTTGTGAAAATGGCCACTGTGAGAAGACTGGGGAGAAAAAGGAAAATAAGGTATGCAAAGACTACAAATCCTGCAATAATCTATAAGTATCTGTTTGTAGATTGTCATTACTAAACATTTCTAAAGGTGTCATTTTTAGGATGAGGGTGAAGTTCCTCTGATATGAGATTTTAGTGATTGGGTTTAGCTCTAGAGTTGTAGAGTTTTTTGATCGGCATATTTAATAGCGGATGCATTGATTCTTTGTAAAAATATGAGCTAGTAAATTAAATTTTGTAAATTTGGTTTAAAGTGAACAATAGGGATTAGATTTGGTTTCACCTCAACTCTAGCTTCTAGATGGATCTCTGGATTTCGTATCCATGCTGAATCCTTAAAACAGTGCTGATAAATTTGTGCCAGAAGTTAGGAACAACCCATAATACACTGTTTTAGCATTGCCCTTGGTCAGCTGAGTCACAAGAGCCAATAATCCAATAATCAATAATAATCCAACAGAGAAAGTGTAGGGAGCGATATTGTGCTATACTGCGCTATATAGATCTGTGGATTGGAGGGTGGACTCCATATTCTTTGGCTCCCCCTCACAAACACACAAGTCCTTGTTATTTATTGGGGGCTTCTTTTTTCTTTCTCAACCACATATGTATACTGGTTTAATTCATTATTTACGTCTGGTAATACTGGATTCTCTAGTTTGTACTATTATTCGATATGTTTGTATTTCTTGGATTGTATTGTATACCCAGAATATGTTTTGTGATATAAATAAAGAATATAGACTCACCGGCCACTTTTATTAGGTACATCTGTTCAATTGCTTGGTCACACAAATTGCTAATCAGCCAATCACATGGCAGCAACTCAATGCAGTTAGGCATGTAGACGTGCTGAAGACGACTTGCTGAAGTTCAAACTGAGCATCGGAATGGGGAAAAAAAGGAGATTTAAGTGACTTTGAACATTGCATGGTTGTTGGTGCCAGATGGGCTGGTCTGACTTTTTGAAAAACCGCTGCTCTACTGGGATTTTCATGCACAACCATCTCTAGGGTTTACAGAGAATGTTGAGAAAATATCCAGTGAGCGGCAGTTGTGTGGACGAAAATGCCTTGTTGATGTCTGAGGTCAGAAGAGAATGGGCAGACTGGTTCGAGATGATAGAAAGGCAACAGTAACTCAAAAAAACACTTGTTAGAAACCAAGGCATGCAGAATACCATCTCTGAATGCACAACATGTCCAACCTTGAAGCAGATGGGCTACAGCAGCAGAAGACCACACCGGGTGCCACTCCTGTCAGCTACGAACAGGAAATGGAGGCTACAATATGCACAGGCTCACCAAAATTGGACAATAGAAGATTGGAAAAACATTGCCTGGTCTGATGAGTCTCAATTTCAGCTGCGACATTCAGATGGTAAGGTCAGAATTTGGCGTGAACAACATGAAAGCATGGATCCGTCCTGCCTAGTATCAACGGTTCGGGCTGCTCTTAGTGGTGTAATGGGGTGGGGGATATGTTCTTGCAACACTTTGGGCCCCTTAGTTCCAATTGAGCACCGTTTAAACAACACGGCCTATATGAGTATTGTTGCTGACCATGTCCATCCCTTTACGACTACAGTGTACCCATCTTCTGATGGCTACTTCTAGCAGGATATTGCGCCATGTCACAAAGCTTACATCATCTCAAACTGGTTTCTTGAACATGGCAATGAGTTTACTGTACTTCAATGATCTCCACAGTCACCGGATCTCAATCCAATAGAGCACCTTTGGGATGTGGCGAAACAGGAGATTTGCATCATGGATGTGTAGCCGACAAATCAGCAGCATCTACGTGATGCTATCATGTAAATATGGACCAAAATCTCTAAGGCTGGGTTCACACCTAGGCGTATCGAATATGCGCGTTTGTCGCGTGTTTCATGACGCGCGTTTTTACCGCGATAAAAAACGCACGACAAATGCGCGTTTTTCGAGGGCTACTTGGCTGTATCCCAATGGAAACGCGCGACAAAAATGCCCCAAAGAAGCTCCTGTACTTCTTTGGGTGTAGGACGTTTTGTAGCGCGTTCATACGGCCTGTAATACGCCCAGGTGTGAACCATACCCATAGGAAATAATGGGATTTTGGTGTTTGAGCGTTTTGCAGAGCGTTCGAACGCGCTACAAAACGCCCAGGTGTGAACCGGGCCTAAGGAATGTTTCCGACACCTTGTTGAATCTATGCCACGAAGAATTAAGGCAGTTCTGAAGGCAAAAGGGGGTCCAACCCGGTACTAGCAAGGTGCACCTGGTAAAGTGGCCGGTGAGTGTGTGTGTGTGTGTATATAAATAAATATATATAGAGGTGCAGTTAGAGGAACTTATACATTTCTGCAGGGTGAGGAGGGGCGTGAAAAGGCAACTGCACACCTCTGATTCCTGTGGTACATTTATTGTTAATACAAAGGTGACGTGAAAGCATTTGCTTAACTTTTTACCATTTCTGTATCAACTTATTAGGTTTGTATGGCTTTTGAAATGTAAACTTTTCATAGCAGGTCTCTTAAAAGCCTGTGTATGAAGGGTTAGTTCACTAAAGACCTCCATAGGCAGCTGGAATTTCACCCCATTCCTGCTGAATTGGACAAAAGTTCCATCTTGACAAAGGTCTATTTAAAAATTAACTGAGCTGAGTGGAAAATTATCAGCCAAACAGTGACTGCATCCTATTGGATGAAGTCCCTGTTCGGCAGCAGCCTCAGGGGCTGTAGCTGCCTGAATACCATGAAGATTCTTTCATCCATGCTTTTAGACGGAGGAATCAAGTGATTTTCTCTCTATCTTCCTGTGCTGAATGGCCAAAATTTGAACCCTCTATGCCCAGATTTAATCAGCAGCCATTATCTTTTACTAACAAATCAGCAACTTATCTTCATGAATGACCTAACATTAGCACACAATGACCATCATCAACTAGTCCTCTAAAGCTCATGCCTGATTACTTGAAACAGGATACTCCTTGTACTCCGTTTTTGCTGAAATGGGTTGCGATGCCCAGTTCTGTATACACATTACACACACAGATTACACCAGTGTTTCTCTACCTTATTTTCAGTCGCTGCTCCTTTAAAAGTATGCAAAATCTCGAGGCAATCCAGTCTAAGGCCTCATTCACAAGAGGCATGTTGCTCCATACAGCATGAAGGGCTAGTTTTGATGCATCTGAAGCTGCAGTAGAAGCATGCGGGCAGCTCGTGTAAATCTATGGAGACACAGGAGCTGTGCACTCTCACACACTGCTCCCCATAGCTCCAAGTTTCGACAGCCACACACAGACGTGGTATGAACCTGGTCATGTCTACATCCTTGGCCATACACTGTCTGTGTGCAGATGTAGGAAGCAGTGTGTTGAGGTGCAGAGGTTCCATGAGCTCCTCGAATGCTTCTTCCCGCAGCTCCAGGCACATCAAAAAACAAAAACCCTTCACGCTGTACAGAGGTACACCCAGTGTGAATGAGGCCTATATGTAATAGATGTAAAAAAAAAGACATGTACCCCCTTCAAAATCCATACCAGACCTACTTATCCCAGATGTTGATTTTAAGGGGGACCCCACACAAAAAGGGGGAGCCACCCCTTTTACATTAGTTTGCCCGTTCACATCAAGTTCTCCCTCCTTTCACATCAGGAGCCCTCTTCATATCAGAAGCCCCCCTTGACATCAGGAGCCATCTTCGCACCAGATACCCCCTTCACATCAGGAGCCCGTCTCATATCAGAACCCCCCCTCCACATCAGGAGCCCCTCTATCACATCACCTCCTCTATTTACATAGGAGCCTTACCTTCGTATCAGAATCCCCTCCTTTCACATCAGAGAATATCTAAGTGCTCTAAATCAGAAATTAAAGAATCCTTGCCTCTTTAAAGAAAGTGACCATTGTTTAAAACATTTTTAAGCACTGTACATTCTTGTCTGGGTGTGGCAGCGACTACTACATCAGATGCTGTGGATGGTGTGTGTTTCCATTAAAACACATTGTGTTGGCTATTATTTTTGACTGTAAAGAGTTAACCTCAGAGTTAACTGACCACCACAATGATCATTTTCAGTCTGCTGGCACTTAGATTGTTGTCCTGCAAGCTGAAAAATGTGATGAGAGTCATCACATTCTGGTGGCAGTGGCAAGATCTAAAACTGTCACCCTCACAAGTATGATTTAAAGAGTAAACCAGAACAACCACTGGAAACCTACAAGATAAAGGGTAGAACATACCATCCATAAGCAAATAATGTCCCCCAAGTGGTGAGTGAATCCAGAATCCAGGTGCTTCAAAAGAAGAGTGCTGCCTGCTTAGACACTGTGCTGCCTGTAAACCCTTTAACTAACTCTCCTGTCTGCCCATATCCACATTAATCACTGAGTCTCTTTGCATGTGAATACCAGCTCCACCCAAGAGAGATGAATGAAGACTGTCCAAGACATTAAAACAAGTGAAATTCTCGGACAGAGATCTGCAGCTGGCAGAAGCATTTAATCACCCATGTGGAAGCAAAGATGACAGATCTGATAATTGTCCAAATCATTCTCCAGATGATTGCCAAGCACCTATTGTGGCTAAAATTGGAAGCTTTTTTTATTGGCCAAATATTCCTCTAAAAAGTTCTGTGCTACTGAATAAACAGGAACTTTCCCCACCAATCAAATGTCCCCCAAAACATAGCTGATCACATGTGCAGCACCATGGCAACTGCAATCCAAATAGAGGCTAAGATGGCACCTTCCTTGGCTGTAAGGCATTGGCGGTGGTAGTTTTAAAGAGCACAATATTGAAAGATTTTAAACATTGCATAAGATCACTAAAGTTTTGCTATCAGATGACATTGAGCATTTCTCCGAAACCCTGTAGCCAGACCTCTCATTTGAACACAAATCTTCTCATAAAATAATATGTGCAGTTAAAGGAGAACTATGGGGTCAGTGTTTTTCCCCATAGTTCTCCTTAGGGTAACGGGAGGACACAAACTAGCGTCCTCCCGTTACCCTAAGCTCAGTATACCGCGAGCTACAGCTCGCAGTATACTGAGATGCCGCAGCCGGAGCGGATCCCGACTTAGATGACGGGATCCGCCCAGCTGCGTGAGTGACAGCTGGCTCTGCCTATCTAGAGCAGAGCCAGCTGTACCCTCCCCCTCCACCGTCCGTTCCGCCAGTCAGCGCTGGCAGATCGGAGCGGGGAGAGGGGAATCCAGCCCCTCCCCCTGTCACGGCAGAGAGCCGTGACAGGATCGAGAGGCGAGCGAACCCGGTATGTGTTCCCTCACCTCCCGATCTACTGAGCCGACCTGTGACAGTCTCATTGTCACAGGTCGGCTAGAACTATGAGGTGAGTGGAAATCACTCATCTCATAGTTCTCCTTTAACATATTTGATACATGTTGTTTACCTGTTTTAAAAAAAAAACCCTGTGTAAATACCCAAAAGCATAATATACAGTATGTCATTTTTGTTTTACAAACATTTAATACATGACAACGGATTCCCAGGGCATGATGACTTTTCTAAAAAGACAGTGCAGCAGATGCTTTGTTTGTTTAAATGAAACTTCGTACTAAGTAATCTGATCTAGGGTGTATCACTTCTCTAATGGCAAAGTTGATAATAATATACATTATATAGTAAGATAAACAAGAGCTTTCACACTAAAAAGGGAAAAAAATCTAATTCTACTTTTTAATTCATGGCAACAAAAAAGAAAACCCATACAATCAAAAAAGTATTAAGTACACCAGAAATATAAAAAGATAGTGGTCTTAAATTTGATGTGCTGCAAAATATTTGCCCAAATATATCATCTCCACATTTTCCCGTAAAGTCTTTTTCCACTTTTGCAGCCAAATTGGTATAACGTCTATTTGATATTTGCCATGTGTTCTCATTTACATAGCATGAAATTAAATTGCTGCTTACCATTTTAATTGCACTTTCCTGAAAGAAAAGTTTTTCTCTGAACACATTTTTTTCTCTGGAATGCAAGGGGGATGGGAAGTTAATCTTTACCTAATTAACCTTGTCTGTACTGCGCTGGTAGATCTCATCATTAATTGTGAGCTAGATTTTAACAATGTCTGTGTAGGGATGTAGTATTTTTCTGAATTCCTTTTTTGTGCTTGATAGTGATAGTGAGATATTAGTCAACTTTGCTGTCTGTTGACTTGTGTGGAGTGATTATTCTTGGTCACCTGCTGTGTTGAATTGGCTGCAGCAGGGTGTGCTAGAGATAATATTCCATATTAAAGGAGAACTATTGGGTAAGGCTGCCCTTATACCTTACAACCATCGCACAACTTTTGTTGTGCGATGGTTGTAAAGTCATAAAAAATTTTTACAATCTGCCCATCTTGGACAGGCAGATCGTACTTGCGATCTGCGCTGCGTGCACGGCCGTATCGGGAAGCTCCTGGGAAGGACAGGTGCTGCGTGTAATTAGTATGCAGCCCCCGTCCTTCTCTATGGGAGTACACGGCCGTATGCCGCCTTACACCCACCCCAATTGCAGGTCCGTGCGGGTGTCCCTGCTCAGACGCAGACAGGATCCATCGCGTCAGTGTACGAGTCCGGACACCCGCACGGACATACAAGGCAGGTGACCGTAGGGCGGCGCACGGCTGCATACTCCCAAAGAGAAGGACGGGGGCCGCGTACTAATCACACGCAGCACCTGTCCTTCCCGTGAGCTGCCCAATACGGCCGTGCACGCAGCGCGGAACTGTATGTGCCGGCCTTTTCACATGTGAATGAGGCCTTAGGGAGATCAGCGCAATGTGACCCTTTTTCCTATTCCTAGTCCACTGATCTGCCCAAAAAAGAAGCTTGTGTACCTTTTTCCAGCGACCGGCTTTTTTCTCAGCATGGCGCTGTGCTGACACGTTTACGGGGACTATAGAAATTGCTGTGATTTCTTGTGCTGAGCTTTTTGGTGCTGAAAAATACGAGCTACAAATGCACCGGTGTGAACGGGGACTAAAAGCTGAAAAAGTCAGAGCAGTGACTCATCCCTTATCGGATAGCTCTGTCAAAGGTTTTAATGAGAGGTGGTTTACCTGAAAGTATACTACTTCTGTTGTGCTGTCTCTTTAACTAAGATAGTCTTATCTGTGAATAATATGTCATATATTGAATATTTATTTGTAGAACAAAGATTGTAGAACAAAGATGATAAAAAACATGTTTAAAGCATCTGATTGAAATAAAAGTGACCCTAAACCATCATAAAGTACAATCTTCTGTGTTGAGATCTACCAGTGCTCAGATAGATGTGCCGGCTGTAACAATTAATTACTGGAATCCCCTAATTAGATGCTACATTCCTACTGTTAAAGTGGACCTTTACCTGTTTTACTAAAAATCACATCAGCATGCAGCCCTGCATGCTGATTTAGAATCATCTTATATTCATTAGTTTTTCATTTACCTACAAATAGAGTTCATCTACTTCATGGTCCAGTTCTGGCCAAATTATGTAATGTGCCAAAGCGTTGCATCCCGGGAAGATTACATCAGCAGAGCATTAATAGGAATTCTCCTCTGTAACAACACCAGATGCTGGGGAAATGCATTTTCCTCCCCTGAGATGATGTGCATGGTCACATGCCCTAGTCCAGTGGTTCTCAACCTGTGTAACCTCAGGACCCACATTTGTCCTCAATCATTAAGTCGCGACCCAAGTTGCACTGCAATGGAACGCATGACAATGTGGGCTGCTGTGCTGTGATGGAGCACCATCCATATGTGCATTGCTTGTACAGCTCCTGTGCGCACCCTGTGGAGGTGCCGGGAGCAAGAATGTGATGTCATTCTGGTCCAGGCACCTCTACAAGACATGTGAGGGAGCTATAAGCACTGCATGCATGGATGGAGCTCCTTCGCAGCCATACCCCCAGCCGACCCCACCCCACCCCACCCCAAGTCAACACTTGCCAGGCAGCATATTTTGAATGGCTGCTCAGTGTAAGAATGGACACTGCTGTGCTGGGGGAGGCTGCAGAGCCTCTCACCTAGAAAAGTGTAAGGCATGTGGTGACCCACTGAACACGGAGTCACCACCCATTTTTGGGTCACGACCCACCAGTTGAGAACCAAGGCCCTAGTCCCATGTGCCAAAAATCTAGGAAGTAAATGTAGAGCTAGTAATCTGCACTTAGTAAACATGGGGAAAAAAGAGAAACAAGGTATGCAAAGAATACAAAGCCTGCAATTATCTAGAAGTATCTGTTAGTAAATTACCTTTACTAAACATTTCTAAGGTGTCTTTGTTGTTGATTTAAAGATATGGGTAAAGGTACTCTTTAAGAATCACACCTTTTGAGATATGGAAACAAAAAATCAACAGCTGGAAAGTAAAAAAAAAAAACTGACCCCAACCATTATAAAGCACGGCCTTCTGTGTCAATATCTATTAGTGCTCAGATAGATGTGCTGGTTGTTACAATTAATTACTGAAGTCCCCTAATTATTAGATATTACATTCCTACTGTTAAGAACCTTTACAGATAAGGAGGCAATAACAGCTGGATTCCCAGAAAATGGTCCGGGTATAAAACATTACCGCAATGTTTTATTATTTACCAGATTTCTTAGATGTCTCAAACGATTGCATATTGCCATGTAAACCTATATTTGAAGATAACAGCTTTTCTGTAACAGTTGGCCATATCTAAAAAATTAATATCTGATCGACCATGCCTTCAGGGTGTTCTGTAGTTTTAACAGTACCGCTCTGCCTCTGTTCTGTTCACATGCACACATACTTGTTTTCCATTTCAGTTCTTAAAAGTCTGCTTTTGTCAACAAATACTAGGTCAAGGACACAGTGTCCCTATCGAGCAGATGCTTGCTCCAGGAAGCGTGATGTGAGTCTATGTACCTTACCATTAGTGGTCATGAAGTATCAGTAAAAGCACTGCATAAAATTAACCATAAGTGCATGTGTCTGTGTTTGGAAAGCCGGAACAGAGCCTAAGACCATACAGTATTCTAAATGGTAACGCTGTTTGAAATGGGAAATCTTCTAGGGATATACGGCTGATTCACTATTAAACGCACCAGCGATAATGTGATTCATTATGTGCCAATTTCCTTATCCTTTTGGCTGCCGATCATCACATTTGGATATTCAAGTTAGTAATCAGCCTCTGAAACAGCTTTATTCCATTCAGCAATGAAAATCCCACCTTGGTTTGTAACAATAGAACCAGACTGGGAAACTTGGCTGAAACAAGACTACTGGCTCTGGAAAACAAAGAGGAAGAGGATTTTTTTAAAATTACGTATTCATTTCCTGACAATGGGAGGAATATTGTGAATTGTTCACATTTCTAACATTTGTGTCATAACATTAGATGCAATGTGATAATGCCTATGCATCTGGCTATGATGGAATCAGCAGCCTCATGTATTAAATGTGATTACTTAGGTCTCTGACCCAATAATAACGAATGTTTTTTGTTTTTTTTGTTTTTAATATATCAATTACAGGATCTTTCTGCACTCAATAAATGTATGTAGAAAACATGCCAACCTTCTGACTAGCAACCCTACAGAGATCTAGACCAGAGACCCCCACACAGAGAGAACACACACAGACAACACTGGTATTCACACCTGGGTAAACTAGAATTGCTAACACTACAGTGGAAATATCAAACAGTGGCCATACATCTGCTACTAATACTTCTGGTTTTACTGCTGTAGCAGACATTGGCGATATTAGTTCTAATGTCCCCGAATGTCGCCTCCGTGAGGCCATGTTTTGCGAATTATCCCCTCTTGGCTTCCATTTGACTTCTGCAACTAAAGAAAACATTTGGAAAGGTGACTATTTGGATGTATTATATTTTTTTAATTAATCCTTTTTATTAACAATTTTAATTTCTTGACAAAACATTACATTAAAAATACATTCAAATATCATACAAGCAATCGACCTACATACATTATCCCCAGAAAAAAAAGGGAAAAGGCAAAGGAGAGGATAGATAATACTATCAACACTTTCTATACATATATATATTCATATATATATATATACATACATACACACCCACACACACATATACATATATATATACATATACACCTATACATACATACACCTCCACACAAAAAAAAAAAAAAAGGACGTATTTCATATTTTATCCGTTGGCATATCAAATTTCCTTCAAAACCATAATCGTAATTTGTGTACATTTAAACATTCGTATATATTGTGATGTGCTATCAAAAGCAAATAATTAGTACTTTTAACATGTGTAAATTAAGAAAAAAAAAAGGGTTTACCCTCCCTAATAGTTTGCAAAAAAAAAAAAAAAAGGGTGTTTTAGTCCATATATATAAATACATACGTGCCTATACACGCATTCATACACATTTATAAACAAACCACCTGCACGCATAAAAAAAAACTACCTGTATGTAACCCCAACCATATCTTATTTCCTATTTCTGTGCATATTTAATAGCTTTAAGTATATGTAAAAGTCATGAATAACTGTTTTTTCTAATCAACCGTGTGTGTGCGCTATAATTATTAAGCAAGTGAGGTTCACTTTCAAACAATCATTTGGTTAAATTTTGAAGTGCAGATCAAATTAAATGTTAAACCTAGTTTTAGTTCTAATAGTATACCCTTCCCCTCCCTCCTCCCTGAGAAAGAAAGAGAAAAAAAAAAGAAACACCAACCCCCCGTCAAACATATCTACATAGTACCTCCTGACTTTATTACTTGTTGTTTAATCCCTCCGAGCCTCTCTTTCTCTTTTATTTTTAAGTACTTTAGATTTTACCCCATGAATGGGGCCAAACCTGGCATTGACAACCATGGTTTCCATATCTTATTAAATTTCTGGGGGCATCCTCTATGTTTAAAAAGCATTTTCTCTTTTAGTAATACCAAGTCAACTTGCTTACGCCATTCTTCTACTGTGGGTGGGTTGGGGGATGTCCATTTAAAGGCAATCAACTTTCTTGCCAAAAACAAAAGTCTTATAATAATATCCATAAATCCCGGGATCTGTTGTTCTTCTTCAACATAGTTTAGGAGACAGATTTTAGGATCCAGGGGTAACTTAACTCTCAGTACTTGATTAATAAACGAAGTTATGCCTTCCCAATATCTAAATAGTTTGGGGCATCTCCAAAACTAACCCTGAAAACCTGCCATAGGACATGATTAGAGACATTAGAGCTGACAATGACCTTCCTGAGTCTCCCAAAAAGAAAAGTACATCGTCAGCATAAAGGCTGATTTTATCTTCCTTGTCGCCGCTCTCAAATCCCACTATATCTTTATTCTGTCTTATTGCAATTGCCATAGGCTCTATTGCTAAAGCAAAAAGCAATGGCGACAATGGACATCCCTGCCGGGTTCCCCTACTTAGAGTAAATGACCCAGAAATACATTTATTTAGGCTAATACATGCCTTGGGTGCCGCATACAGTAATTTAACCCATTTAATAATGATTTAATTTAAGGATTTATTATCTTTACTTCCATCTTCTAAGGAATTTCTCCTTAAATCCGACAAGAGGGATAGACAAGAAGAAGATAGATGCAGGCCTGTCGGTAGGACTTTTAATAACTGGCTGAAAGCCTTTTGTATTTTTTCTGGGATTGCGGTTGAAAAATTCCCCGAGAAGAGCGGTTGTTTCAGCATTTGGACATTGTCCTGGAAGCTTACACCAACTTTTCCGGCTGTGGAGGGTTTTCATATGACGAGGCAACGTTTCCTTCTGGCAGTTATGACCTGTGCCGCCTTTTTCAGGAGGAGCAACAGTCAAGTGCTGTCAGTTGTAGAACGGCCGTCATCAGTGCAACAAGTTTGACCCCCCCCACCCTTTATTTTCCCTTCCCATCACGGCCTTATTTTATATATATTCAAATTTATGATTTGGATCGTGGTGGTCAAGTCACTTTAATGTTTTTTCGGTATTTAAGTTGGTTTTATGTAAATGTATGGAGGCTTTTATTCACTGGGTTGGCTCGAGTCGTGGTGACTGGGCCATGTTTTAGTGCTGTTATCGATTGTTAAGTGAACTTATTGAGTTATGTATTGTAAAAATTCTACAATAAAGGCCGTGGCCAATTATATCCATTCAATCGTCTGGTGTTTGTTATTTATATGTTATGTTTAAGTGCGGGCTATAGTAGATTGGTTAACGGTTTGGTTAACTGTAGTTATTTTCCCACTTGCCACTCCCACTCCCGAAGTCATCTGTTGCGGTCCTGGGCTCCCCAGAGACACTGGAGAACACGAAACCATGTAGGACAGTCTGGTGGTGGGGGGAGTGGGCAGCACCTTTACAGGCCCGTACAAGTGATTGGGCTTGTATGTGTAAGCCGAGAGACGCAGCAGTGATTCCAGTATAACCATTTAAAGTAATATTAAAGATAATTCAAATGCTGATTAAATCACTTACAATGTGTGCTGCTCTTTGATGTTTAAAAATGTTCGTTTCCTGCAGAATCAGCTGGTCCCCTGAGCACTAGCCCTGATACCATGTTGTAGGCTCCTTTCCCTTGGAGGGTCCTATGGAGCCACCCTTGTGTGTGCTAGTAAGCAGCGTGTATCTCCACAAACACGCAGCCAAAGCAAGCAAAAACACTCCCTGCTTCTCTTTTCTCCTTCCTTCCATCTCCAAGCTAGTAGATGGACACTTGCTGGAGACTGTGCTGTCCCTTGTGATCTTGTACTCGACAGAAGGTTGAGGGAAGTGGAGCTGAGAGAGCTGGAGGCAGCTGTTTGGAAACATGATGACTTTAAGTCTTTAGGTAAAAATTTAAGGAAATACCTTGCTGGGCTATTTATTTGTTTAATCTGGATTCAATAATGAAGAAACGTTTGAGCATTTAATGCTGCTTTAGGCGCCGTTCACATTGAGCGGTTCGCAAATCGCTCGTTTGTCGCGCGATTTGCATTTTGCGCAAATGCTTGCATTGAGCAAGCTTGAATCGCGGCAAAATCCGCTCCAAAAATGGTCCTGCTGTAGCGACACACGACCCGCGACAGCAGGACCCTTTGCCCCATTGCCAAGCAATGGAGCGCGATATTGTGCGGTAAATAGCCGCGATATCGCGGGAATTACCGCGCGATAAATCGCTCAATGTGAACGGGGCCATAAGGTCCAAGACATACAGGTACGCCCTATGGTCCTTAAGACGTTACAGTACAGAAATACTGAACTAAGCGTTTCATTAAATGTTATTTATTTTATGAAATATTTGAGATGTGAATGGGACATTGTGTCATTGGAAAGATATATTAGAACTGAAATTATCCCTCGGGGTATGAGAGAGCAAGTTATACCAGCAGAACACCTAGGACTTGATCGGTTTCTAAATGCTTGCAAACAAGTGTTCATAGCATATGGAATTCAAATTATGCAGCTGACTTTGACTGAAGAGCCTGTTTACTTGGAAGAACAAAAAGTTTATTTATTGCAGCTTTCCTATCCTTTGGACTGGATTAGTGAAGGATTAGAACCCCTGTCTGGTTTTCAATAGTGATGGGCCGAACACCCCCCTGTTCGGTTCGAATTCGAACTTTAGAACATGTCAAAAGTTTGAATTCGAACTCGAACTCAATGCAAGTCTATGGGGGGAGAACATTGAAAATCAAAAGTCCCCATTTTCAAGCCTTAAATGTAATTTATTGGCAATAAAAAGTGTATGGAGATCCGGGTAGTGCCCTGAGAGACAGGAATCAATGAAATAAAAATAAAAAAATTAAAAATACCGTTTTGTAAAGGAGCAGTGATTCAGCTGAGATCACTTTAAAGGGTAACTAATTTAGACATGTGCACAATGCAAAATTTAGTTTTGGATGAATGGATTCCTACTAAAACTAAATTTATTTAGTTACTGATGAAATTTGTTTCGATTTCTTTTGTATTACACATTCATCCAAAATCTGAATGCACAAAAGGTTGGTCACAGAGCTCAGACCAACAGTAATACGGATTACTTCCCATGAATTACAGCTATATGTCGTCACACACATAAATGATCCCCTTCCTTTTATTCTCTGTATTGATACATGTACAATGTCGGCACACACATGTATGTTCATAAATATCCCCCATCCTTTATTCTCTGTATGTACAATGTCGGCACACACATGTATGTTTATAAATTATCCCGGACCTGTATTGATACATGTATACATCTGTAATCACTGTGCGGGATATATAGAAAAGATGATCATATCGGGGTTTGATCATCTTTTCTTTATATCCCGCACAGTGATTATAAATAATGTACATGCAGGGCCGTCTTTAATACTGATTGGACCCTGGGCAAACTTTTTCTTGCCCCCCCTCCCCAGAGTATCTAATGCTGGCTGTAGTTCCACCCCAGGCTGAAGCCTTAAATATGTAAAATATAGGTTCCTGTGGGGGGAGGTGCAGCCAGATCAAAACAAGATGGTAAGGAGGGCCTACAATCTAAGAGGGAGGGGCAAGTGATACATGAGGAGGTAGCTGTGTGGCAATATATGGTTTCAGAAAGAGTTTAGTGGTTAGTTTGAAGTAGGGTTGCCACCTGTCCAGGATTCACCCGGACAGTTCGGGTTTTGAATGCTGTGTTCGGGTTTCATGGCAGCAGAAACCCGGACACAAGATGTCAGGCACACAGGAGAAACCAAAATTAAGATAGGGGCTACTGGCCCCCCACTGAAAATAGTCTCAACTGTGATATTTAAATATGAAGGGGTGGCGGTATTTACATATGAAAAAGGCACAACTCATTCTTCCAAGAAAATTTCTGTGTGTCGCTAGAGTGTTCGGGTTTCGATGGAAGAAAAGGTGGCAACCCTAGTTTGAAGTGTGATAGGCTTCCCTAAAGAGATGAGTCTAGTGATCGCTGAAAGGCAGTAAGAGTGGGAGATAGATGGATAGGTTGGGGTAAGGCATTCCAAAGAATGGGAGAGACTCTAGAGAGGTCCTGGAGGCGAGCATGGGAGGAGTTGACGAGGAAGCTAGAGAGCAAGAGGTCTTGGGAGGTCTATGCACAATCAGGGCTACAGGGCTGTGTGATAGAGCTGCTAGCTGTTAGTAAACATATAGGGCCACAACAGTTCTATCACACAGCCCCAACAGCACAGATTTCTCATTCATAAAAGATCACTCAGAGCTGCAGGGTTATGTGATCTATGAACCAGGGCTGCTTGCAAACACAGACCTGACAGATAAATACATAGCCCTGCAGCAGTGATTGAGCTTTTATGAATGAACTGTCGGTGCTGTGTCATACAGTGTACTGGACCCAATAGCACTGATCATTCATTCATAAAAGCTCACTCAGCACTGAGGGGCTGTGATCTATCTGCTGGGGCTGTGTTTACAAGCAGCCTTAGCATATAGATCACGTAGCCCTGCTATAAGAGATTACTCAGCTCTGCGGGCTATGATCTATCTGCTGGGGTTGTGTGTTTAAAAGCAGCCCATAACTGATAGATCACATAGCCCTGCACTGCTGGGTAAGCTTTTATGAATGAACAATCAGTGCTGTTTGTTCTTTGCCCTGCATGGCCATGATCTATCTGCGTGGCTGCTTGTAAATACAGCGCTGAACGTAGATTCATTAAAGCTTACACAGCACTGTGGGCTGTGATCTATCTGCCAGGGATGTGTATCTACGAGAAGCCCTGGTAGATAAGAAGCCCTGCAGTGCTGAATTCTCTTTTATGAAAGTGCACTGTCAGGGCTGTGCCATATAGTGTACCGGTCCTGACAGCGCTGATTGTTCATTCATAAAACATCACTCAGCACTGCAGGGCTATGTGACTGCTTGTAAATACCCAACCCTGGCAGATAGATCATAGCTTACAGTGCTGAGTAATCTCTTATGAATGGCAGCATTAGTCTCCAAAGGAATCCCTGCTGCTAGAGACCAACAATGTCACTCAAAACTCTGTATCCTTGCTAGCAGTGTGGTCAGATAGAGGTGCTTAAACTGTACAACCACTCTGCTTGGCTTTGCAACGGGAGGATGGATTAAAATGGGACCAAATGCTATGTGCACTTGGTGCCCTAGTGCAGTGCTCCCCAACCTTTTTATCACCGCGGACCGGTCAACGTTTGATAATTTTACCGTGGCCCGCTGAGGGGGGGACGTTGATTGTTTATATTTTAGATTGTTTTGATTTAATAATTTTAATTTAATTGTATTTAAACATGCCTTCAAAATAAAATACAGTAAGACCGGTACGGGGGGTTGGGGAACACTGCCCTAGTGGATTAAATATAAATTTAACAGTCAGGGTAATAAACTGTATTAAAGTAATCACTCTGTGTCCATAAATAGATCAGTTGGATCGCAATATATTGTATGCAGACCAAGATCCCTGTAAGAGTTTATAGCAGTGTGCAAGGGATTAATTCAGATTTTTCATTAAGCTGTATTGAGTGAAGAAAAAGGTATTGTTTATTTATTTATTTTTTGCTAAATTAAGCCACTAGTTACCAGTAACTTTTCTTGTCAAATTGGAGAGGGGGGTGAAGGAATACATGAGTTTTACGTTAAGGCCCCATTCACATTGAGCGATTCGCAAATCGCGCGTTTGTCGCGCGATTTGCATTTTGCGCGATATCGCGCAAATGCTTGCATTGAGCAAGCTAGAATCGCGGCAAAATCCGCTCCAAACAGGGTCCTGCTGTAGCGACGCACGACCCGCGACAGCGACAGACAGAGCCCCATTGCAATGCATTGGAGAGCGATATGGCGCGGTAAATAGCCGCGATATCGTGGGAATTACCGCGCTATAAATGGCTCAGTGTGAATGGGGCCTTAAGTGGAACTCCAAGACAAGTTTTATTTGCGAAAGCCACAAGTGAAATACATTATCTAGAGGACTGACTTTCCTCTGCTCAACTGACTACTGATTACTGCACAAATCTTACTAACTTTCATCCTAGATGCTACAGGCAGTGTCCTTCTTACAGTAATACGAGTGACGGTTATGGCTTTTCTAAAGTGTGGGGATTGTGCTGCTCACTCTCCCCCTTCCTCTACCCTTGTCCATTCACAAAAAGCCATGTATTCTTTTTTACAGAATGCAAGGTGTTCTGTAAATGGACAAGGGGAGAGGAGGGTGGGTAAACAGCAGGATCTCCTTTTGTCCATTCACATAACACCTTGGATTCTGTGAAAAGAATACAAGGCTTTTTGTGAATGGACAAAGGTAGAGAAAGCGAAAGTGAGCAACATAATCCCCACACTGTACAATAGATGGAACTGTCAGTCACAGCGCGGGATTAAGAGTGATGCAGTGGTGTCTGGGATGAAGGAAACTAACATTTGTACCGTAATCAGCCAGGCATAGGATAGTATTAGAGAAAACAAAAGAAATTCCCTGGGTTCCACTTTAAAGCTGAACTTCAGGCAAACAGCTAAATACACAGACACACACCAATAAATATATATATA
>NW_017307911.1:228514-244427 GCF_000935625.1 Nanorana parkeri
GTTAAATATATATATATATATATATATATATATATATATAGAAAGGCTGATATCAAGTCAAATTCAAATACTTAAACTGCTTGCACCTAAAAAATATAGTTAATGATAAGTTATTGAATATATAGCTGTGGTAAACTGTGAGTTGTATATCTGCCTGGAGTTCATATTTAAAGCAGTTTCAGGTTTCCCATAGTGCTTTTGTGTACATTCATAGACCTGGATCTTAAATTTGGATTAAACGGATTTCCCAGTCTTTCATCTATTAAACAAGAGATGGTTTTTCTATAGAAACCTGACAGCACAAGCCCTTTTGAGTCATTTGTTTGGTTTGTAGTGTGTATTAGCAAATACGTGCCTGTTGCTTAAACTGTAGAGAGGAAAAAGATAGATGACACCTGCACCTCCACACATGCACATATGTCTGGAGGCTGCTTGTGGGAATTCCTCTGCTTCCTAAGGCAGGAAGGAGACACAGCTTTTAGGGCCAATACATTCAGGCCAACAGCACAGCCTCATCACACCCCTGGCTATACACTCATAATTAAAGACAGGAAAATGAAACATGCATTGATACACATCTACGGCTGAAATCATCAGCAAAGTTAAAGCTTCACTCTAGGCACAAAAACTTTTATTTAAATATATTTCTGTATAGCCACAAAAGATATAAATCCATGACTAAGACAACATCTATGTAAGCTATTCTAAACAATTTCAAACTGAGACCCCCCCTCAGACAAAGACTGGGGACAAACTGAGTTTCTCATTAACATACAATGCAGAAGCCAAGCATCTACATTTTTAACACTATGTTAGGACAGACAGTATTCAAATCTTATTTACAACATATAATGGTTTCTGCCAGCACAGTACAGACAGGGTCAATTATAGTAAATATAGGTAGGAAGCTAGGTAGAAAGTAAAAAGCACTTAAAAATGTAGGCAGCATTTTATTTTATTTTATTTAAGTTATGCAATGTGAAAATGTAACAAATACAAAGTAGGTATTATCCCAATTTGGTTCTTACGAGCAGGGTCCACCTAACCCTCCTGTATTGACATGTATTGTAACTGTATTGTCTCCATTTATTTTGTAAAGCACTGTGCAAACGTGGTGCTATATAAATCCTGTATTTAGAAAACATCCCAACCTTCTGACTAGCAAACCTACAGAGATCTAGACCAGAGACCCCACACAGAGAGAACACACACAGACAACACTGGTATTCACACCTGGGTAAACTAGAATTGCTAACACTACTGTGGAAATATCAAACAGTGGCCATACATCTAAAGCAAACCTGACAGCAATTTTAAACCTTTAAATGTAAATGTCTTTCCCAAAAGCAGGAACCATATGAATAAGCTATGTTACCTGGAAAAGCCTCTCCTGCATGTCTACACGTCTTTGAAATAGCTGACAGAACCCTTTTCCAAGAAAACTCTACACTTTCCACCAACTGGTTAGCCTACAAGGCTACATTTATACCAAGTGGGGTTTATCCAGTTCAGGCAAGCATCTGGCTATCTCTATGCCACGAGGATGAATGTTAATCAGTTGATTTTGGCCATAAACAAACTATTAGGATTATCCATACAGGGACAGCAATTGGGTTATACATTTTACACTCAGTGGGGGCTACATGTACACTGTTGGATGTTTAAAGTGACACTAAACTCAGGAGTTAAATCCTAGAAATGCATTCAAATACCTTAACTATTAACAAAACTGTAGCTTATTTATGCATCATTCAGTTGTAGAACCTCAAAACTTATCTCTGAATTGGTGCTGACACTGTCCTTCCTTCTGGAGTGGGGCTACTTTTGTTCCCTATGGTCCCTGTGTGTTGTAAAGTAGCCACCACTCCAAGCTTGCTCCCGTGATGGACTACAAAATGTAACAACTTTCTGACCAAACGTCTATTACCTGATGTGGATCACAGCTGAAGGCAGAACATACGTCAATCAGTTTCTGATTAGTGGAATTAGAGGACGTCTCTCATTCAGATGAAAACACAACTTTAACTTATACAACCTCCATATAAGAGTTATTACTAGGGATGCACCGATATATCGGCCGCCGAAACATATCGGCCGAAAATGGCACTTTTGGCTAAATGCCGAATGAGCCATTTTCCTGCCGATACATCGGCGCATCCCAGGTTTCTCTCCTCCCTGCTGTGCACGAGCATAGCCGGCCGAGCGATGCTGTAAGAGAGCGCTGTGAACGTCCGGAGTCTCTCCTCCCACACCGCTCGGCCGCCTATCACAGTGCGGCAGATCGTTGTGTGGGCGGAGACAGGGCTGTGACAGCGTGTCAGAGAGGAGAGCAGGCTACAAACACTAAGCGATCCGTGATCCGTAGATAATTGAGGATATGGTATGGTTAACATATCCTCAATTATGAATGAATGGGAGTGATCTATATCCCCTCCTGTCCATTCATAATTGTGGTTATAGTAAACATACTATATTCTCAAGTTATCAATGAACAGGAACACTCATAGAAGATTCCTGTTCATTGATAACAGGGGATACAGAAAAAGAGATCTTTTTTTTATTTTAAAAGAGAAATATCAGGGGTCTGTTTAGACCCCTAATATTTCCCCAAAGCCCCTAAAAGCAATGTAAAAAATAAAAATATTTAATAAAAAATGAATAAATAAATATAAAAAAATGTAAAAGTTTATAAAAAATAAATAAAAATAAAATATGTAAAAAAATTACAATAAAAACATTTTCGGTACCGGTTTCGGCCTGACAATTTTTTCTATTTTGGTTTAGTTTAGTTTTTTAAATTTCTATTTCGGTGCACCTCTAGTTATTACTTGCTTTAGTGAGAGAGGCAAGAATTAATTGTAACTTAGAATGTCTGTAATGAACAGGGGCTCAGAGTGCATTACCTCATTCACGCTGTTGGCAATATACAATGCAGTGCCAAAGCTCCTGTTTTTCACTTCACAGGAATTTCCCAGATAAAATATATGGTATTTTAGACAGTAGATAATACATATGATAAATGTATTGAAATAAAGATTCTTAACAAATTGAAATGCAATGAACTGGCCACAGCCTTTTATTAATAACAAATTAATTTTTTAATACATAAATTAATTAATCAAGAAAATACCAAATAGAGAGCCTAGCCATTCCAGCTCAGGCTCCAACTGTAAAATTAACTATTAAAATATCCACCAGCCAGTCCGTCATCAGCGAGACTGGCACCCCACCAAAACCAAATGGAAAAATAAAGGAATAAAATTATGCCAAACACATGTCCCGTCTTCCAAACCAAGTGACCCAATAACGTAGGAGATCAAGTCCCAAATTCTCAGTATACACTCTAATACCTGCCATCTTCCAAGCCAGTATACATAAGAGTGCCCGATAATCCAAACGATTAGTAGGGAACCTAGAAAACAATCATAAAGAAAGATTAGGGTGGGCATAAGAACTGAAGCAATCAGACGCCCAGCAACCCAATGTTCTGATAGAAACAGCATCAAAAACCCAAGTGATGGGCTTCCATCGCAGAACAGAGAAAAATGAAAAACAGGACAGAAGATCTTATGAATATGAGAAAAAGAATAGCCCAAGAACAACAATCTATTAACAAACAGTAAAGTCAACTGTATCGAAATTAAAACAGAACTGGAAGAAGAAGAGGAAACAAAAGTCAACCATGAAGTCCACGCCGACACGTAATTGGCCCATGTCAACGGTGCTAAAGAGCATCGTATGGAAAACAAAACTTCAGTCAAATTAGAGTCCATAAATGGGAAGAGCAATCGTTTCCCGCCAAGGCCACTTCCGGAACCAAAGATCGGAATCTGGAAAACTGAAAACGAGACAATGGGGGTGATTTACTAACCTAAACACATGCACGCACTAGGTGCATGTGATTTTTACACAGCAAAACGTATTTATCAACCAAAAAGTCTCTAAAAGCATATTTCCACTAATGCCATACATGGAAAAATCATGCACATGATGCATATATAATGCTGCTTCACAGTTTAGACAAAAATGGTTAGCTCATGCATTTACATTCCTGCATTCATCAACGCAAGCAACACAATGTAGAGCTAATTTACACAACATCACCTTGCAATTCATGCAGGGCTTTGCACAACACACCTGCTGGGAGTGTACACACTACAAAGGTGTCTAGATTCCACCAATAGATCATGCTGGGAGGGAACACACTACAGAGGTGTACACTTGTTTGTGGCGTGTTTATAAGGTTAGTAAATCAACCCCAATGAGTCAGCTGTGGAATTACTCTTGCCAGCAACATATTTAGCTTTAACCCACAAATTGAGATTTAAACATTTAAAAACTAAATAACGTAGAAGACTAATGACTGGGGGGGGGATTTAGAGGACAAACAATTTATCGCATAAACGACCCCCATATTATCAATTTGAAAAAAAAGTAACAGAAGGAGGTACTGGAGGTACAACACTACAATTGCCACGTAAAGAAAAACGTTCAGTAGAGGACCGAACTGCAGCCCGATCATTTAAACGAACATCATGGGTTAGAGGAGATGCAGAATTCAATTTATCAGACAAAACTGTGAGAACAGATTTTAATGACAAAAATAAATCAGCAAACTCACCCGGCGCAACAGCAGAAGCCGAGGCAACAGCAGCTGAAACAGCACCAGTAACAGCAGTGGATGGAAGCGGAAGATCAGCAGCTCCAATGCTCAGTGGAACAACATCCTGAGGAGAAAACATATTGGGAGCAGAGGAAACATCTTCCGAAGGATTTATAAAGACTGGAAGAGCCGGGGGAAGGAGAGGAGGCTTAATGACACGCTGGTTGCTTACCGCACTGTCAAATGCTCCCTCTCGCCGAATCTTCGGATCTTTCATCCTCTTAAGAGATGTCCTCTTACACCTTGAAGTGCTGCTTCTCCTTTTAGGCAAAGAACAGAAGTGTTGAGGCCTCTTGCGAAAGAAGCCAATGGTAACGCCGGACGCAGCTTCCTTGGCAACCGGTGCTCGACGATGATATCCCGCTGACGCAGGCCCAGATGCTGAAGCAGGCACAGGAGCCAAGTGGGTAGAGACCAGGCCGGAGGCGGGATTCGATAGAGAGAAGTGGCCAGCTGACGAGGACGGGAAGCCAGTGTCATGTAGGCTAGGCTGGGGGAGAGCGCCCCGGACCGAACTCCTGCTGCAGGAAGGCTGGGGCACATCTGATGAAACCGGACGAAGAAGGGAGCAATCTTGTGAAGGAAGGGGAGGGCGGCAGGCAGAAGGTACGCAAGAAGACACGGATGGAGCAGCAAGCAGGCACTCCTTGGGGAGAAGAGAAACAGCAGGGGCATCAGCCGAGTCCAGACACCGGCGAAGCCAAGACTCCCCTCCAGGTTCATGAGCCTTTTCTAACAAGTGACAGGGCAGGGAATCCATCTTGCAAGATTAGGGACAAGCAGGATAGACATGTTATCTTTCCAACGTCGTAACTGACAATGACTAGCGTCACCTATTGTTCCGTTACAAGGTGAAGAGGCATGAGTTATGCCCTTTGAAAATGAGGTAGGGGTCAAGCTGAACATGAGGAGAATATGTGCAGTGTTCAAAGAACAGGTAAGTGCATAGGGAAACAATGTAAACCAAAGTGTTTTTTTTTTTTAATTAAATATTACAATTTAAATATTATTTATAGTTAGTGTTACAATCCCATGTTAGTACCTCCTATTTCATTATATATCTGGCAGTATATGCACGGCAGTTTATGCAATCGGTTTAAGTCCACTTTAAGCATATGACACAGGCTTGATACTTGCAGTTTGCAGCAGTGGCAGATTGACTTTGATGGCTCAAGAGAAGTCCAGTCCTGGATACAAACAAGGTAAGTATGAAGTGAGGCTTGATGCTTTTCCCACACCTTGTATTCCAGGATATGCTTCTTTATGGTTTAGGCAGGCTGCATCGGCTGAAGTGAGGGGAAGGATGTCTGTCAGCTCTGTGCTGACAGTCACAGAAGTCCAGAAGGCAGCCGGCGGTGTCAGAGTGGTTAATTGCTCATTGTCTTGCAACAATAACAGGGCGCCGAGCAATTAAAAAACCGCAGTTTAAATCTGACAGCCGGCAAAAGGAGCATCGGCTTGAAGCAGCGTGATTGGTCGACAGCGGACATTCATTGCCGTCCGCCACTGGGTCATCTCCTCACACAACCTCAGTACAAATTGGCAAACTAATTATGACATTGTGGTCCATCACGGGAGCGAGCTTGGAGCAATGACTACTTTACAACACACACAGGGACCATGGGGAACAAAAGTAGCCACCCTCCAGAAGGAAGGACAGTGTCGGCACCAATTCAGATACAATTTGAGGATCTACAGCTGAATGATACACAAATAAGATACAGTTTTGTTAATAGTTAAGGTACTTGAATTCATTTTTAAGATATAACTCCTGAGTTTAGTGCCACTCTAAAATATTTACATAGTCTTAACAAACAGTAAATGAGCTTTGCCTGACTTCTCAAGTTGCTTTTAAAGAACTCTAGAAAACTTTTTCTTAAGTGCTCGTTTGTGTCTAGGTGCTAAAATAACAAAAGGTATATTTAGCATATGTTGTGAACTTTGAAAATTAATTTCTCCACAATGCTTACCAATGCAGAGATGAATAATGGAAGGGTTAATTGTAAAGTGATTTTTCTGCTTGTTTAGAATATTTCAATACTTCAGTGTGCATGACCTGGACACGGGTTCCATTTAAGTGGCACATTCAACAATTACATATGTTTAATTGCCTGTTGACACCTTGGTAATGAAAAAAAAACTAGTTATTTTCTCTTTGAGTAGACCTTGAGAGCTATGTTTTTAAGTTTAACCTGAAATAAATTTTGATCTTCTATGTAAATTTATATGTGGAATGTATGAGCTTATAAATTGCCAGAGATGTGAATGGGGAAAGGGAGGAATAATATTAATTTGCATCCTTCTATTTAACTAAGTAAGAGTTTGTACTAAAACAGCGTTTTTCAATATTAATGCTGTCTCAATACCAGGGTTACGTTTTTAAATGAGTCATGATCATGCTGGAATATGTTCAAAGACATTTAAACTCATGAAGTTATGAGTGACTAATCTGCTCCAATATATTATTTATGGAAATCATCACTATTTATTTAGCACGTTCAAATGCACTCTCTGCAGCTGCCCAGTGATGTGGCTTGTGACTTGTTTTTGCTAGTTTCAAGTGCCTACCCAGGAGCCAGTGCTTATACATGCTTGCCTGTATGGCTCAGCATTGAGGTGTATGCCACTAAAAAATCCTCTGTGTCACTTACAACCTTTCCTTCCCCAACCCCAATCCAGGGAGCCTGTAGGATAATCTGAAAAGAGACGGCAATTCTGCAAGACTGGTATAGAAGTAGTGGGAGGATAACCTCAAAATGCGTGAATGGGAATTGGCAGGAGGGCCTGTTAATCCCGCTACGAAACTGATAAAGACAGGAGAACACAGAAGGATGTACATGTGGGGTCAGGTAACCAAGATAAACAAAAGCCCTTGCTTTCATCATTGACCATATATAACCCACAGAAGAGGACTCTGGTAAGGAAAAGGGAGCCATAACTGTTCAAGGGGAAAGACTTTGGGGCTCAGTCCATTGGTGCTTGTAACATCATAGAGATGTCAATGGATCTGGTAATAGTGTGGCTGGACATACTGGTTATACTTTAGAGCCTTGGTTCTCAACTGGTGGTTCGTGACCCAAAAGTGGGTCGCGACCCCGTGTTCAGTGTGTTGCTGCGTGCCTTCCACTTTTCTATGCAAGAGGCTCCTCAGCCTCCCCCTAACACAGTTAAAATATTCTGCTTGGTGCCAAGTGTTAGCTTGAGGTGGGGTGGGCTGGAGCTACGGTCGTGAGGGAGCTCCATCCATACGTGCATTACTTACTGCTCCCTTGCATGCCCTGTAGAGGTGCCTGGACCGGAGTGACGTCACATTCTGGCTCCCTCACCTCTACAGGGCCCGCAAGGGAGCTGTACAAGCAATGCATGCATAGATAGAGCTCCATCACAGCACATCAGGCCACACTGGACTTCAGGCTGAGGATCCACTCCAGTTCTCGTAAGGTAGGGAGAGTAGGTGGATCTTAAAAAAAAAAAGTGTGTATATGTGTGTGAGATTGTGTCTGTCAGTGTTTTTGAGGGCCTGTTCACACTAGTACAGTGTGTTAATCGAACAGTCCTGTGCCATTATTGCACTGTACCACGCAATCGCACCTACTACGCATTCTGGTGTAGGAGGTGCGTTGCAATTCATCACCACCTCCCGCCCACAGTTCAATTGCCCACACAGGAGCGTGCAGTACTGCAATGCTGTGCATTCCATTGCAGTGCCACTTGGGTCACAACTTGATGAGCAAGGACAAATGTTCGCCCTGAGGTTACACAGGTTGAGACCCACGGCTTTAGAGGATACCAGTGCTGAGAAATGTACGTGCCACTGCCACTGCTAACCTGCTACTATAAATGCTAGTGGCCTCACAGACATGCAGATCCCCTACCTACAGTGCTTCTGGGTCACTGGCCCAAAACAAGCATGCAACAAGTAGAGTCAAATGTCATTTTCAGAGAAACAGCAATACTGTCAGAAAACTACCAGATTTTTAGGAGATCACCAAATGCAGCCCCCTTTAACCTCTTGCCGTCCGCCCGTTAAGAAAAAACGGACGGACAGCTTTTCCAAACCACAAATTAAACTGGTCTGTGAAAATTGGATCTTCAAAATACTTATCATGCCTCTTGCTAAATAGCCTTGGAGTGTCTACTTTCCAAAAAGGGCTCATTTGGGTGTGTTTATATCTTGGCATGTGAGGACCTCAAGAAATGTGCTCAGTGACTGATAAATTTCAATTTGTCAATTTCAATATATAAAATATTTGGTTAATAACAAAGAAATCCAGAAATCACAGAATCACCTCCACACTGCTCATTTTGTCTAGGGAGCTCAAATAAAGAAGATAAACGTACCTGATTGTCAGTCCCCTCTGGCTGCTAGACCGGTCCCTGCAACCTCTTCTCCCCTTGGCTCCGGCAGTCTAAGAACCATTGAGATCATCATGTCTATTGCAGGTCCATTGGCTTGCATAAGGTGTGAGGACACCGAGGGACATGATGCAGCCAGAGTGGAGGAGGAGAGGCACAGGAACAAGGATCAGGTGAGTATATCTTTATTATTCCGGCTCCTAGACCAAAACGAGCAGTTGACCCTTGTAGTGTGGTTAGGTTTTGCCAGGGGTAAATTTTATAAAATTCCAGAGTTTACAAATTTAAATACCACCAAAAGAAAGCTCTCTCTGTCTCAAAAATATATATTACATTTATTTGGGTACAGTGTTGCATGACCGAGTAATTGTCAGTCAAACTATCATAGCACTAAAAACCTAAAAATGCTCTTGTAATGAAAGGGGTGAAACATGCTGGTACTGAGGTTGTTTAATATTCAAGGAGGCGGTAGCACCTATTGAAAGTAAACAATTCATTTATAGTGCATGACTAACAAACAGAAAACATTTTTTCCCAGTAGATGGTGCTAGAGCATAGCTGAAGATCTTGAGTTCATTTACTGAATTGTTTGATTTCAAGATACTAAACCGACAAACGTATAAAAAGATATAGTATGGCATAGGAATTCAAGTTATCAAATAAAAATAATCAATAAGTGGTGTTCTCTGTACAACCAATGCTATGATATAGTGATAGGATTTCTACACTTGTAACAGGAACACAATTAAATGTGGTCCTTTTTTCGAAGAATTACTGAATATTTGTTTCCTTTTGGATATAACATAACAATGCGCAGGGTGAACCAAAATCTGTCTAAACCAAGTGTAGCACCAAGATAAAAATATGTTGGGGTTCAGTGAATGGGAATTTGTAAGAGCACTGTTTTTGCAGGTCTGCAATTCAAACATTTGGTGTTTTTTTATTATTTCAGTGCATTTATTCAATGTATTATGTGTGCATGTCCTTTTTCTTACTTAATTTTTCACTTATTTTTTTTTATTTCAGTGTTCAGTGGGAGTAAACACTCCCCCTGGTTTGGGTGTGACAAAAAAATGCCCCAGGGTTGGTGGTCAGTGGTAGCTCCTGTGGTCAGTAGGAGGAATAATGTCCCGTCCTTGGTGTAAGTGGAAAGAACAGTGCCATCTCTCTCTGTCTCTTTCTATATATATATATATAAAAAAATGTTCTGCAATGCAATTCCACCTTCAGCACACAGGTTGGTGTATTCCCAGTCAAATCCCACCTCCAGCACCCACATTGGTCTTTCCGCTGTATCCATCCCCAGCATAAATAACCTCCAGTTCCCCTTCCAGAGACTCCTCACTCTGCAATTCCACAATTCCACTATACAAAATGCATATGAAGCAGAGTCCATATCCTCCCAACAGACATTGGTGACTCAGTTCAGAATAATAGGGGCTGACATAAGGAATTTGCAGGGCTGTTTGCACTGCGAATATCTTTGAACGTTTGTTTTTTGTGTTTATAGGCAAAATGAATGTTCTTTAGTTTTTTCTTTACAAGTATAATTCATTTTGAATGTTGTATTTGCATTATCACATTATAGACACTAGACGGTGCTAAAGGAGCATAGGGAATGAGCATTTCATGTCTATGCTCCTTTAGAGTCATCTAGTGGTCTAGTGATAATAAAACCAAAATGTTCCAATTAAATTACACTGGGGAAGAAAAAACCTAAAGAACGTTCATCTGTGCATATATATATATACACACACAGAATGAATGAATGTTTACAGATGTTTTCGGGCGAATTACAGTAAAACAACATATCAATGAGAAAAAGCTGGCAGTTAAAAAAAATATAAGATGGAAGAGACAACAATGGCCAAAATTTGTAGGGTACTGAACACGACACAATAATTAACAGCATTACAGAAAGACAAAATAGCCTTGACAAAATAGGTGGATGGGCAGTTACAGGGCAGATGAGGTTTAATATTAAAAAATTTAAGGTTATGCATTTGGGTGTTAAAAATATGCATGCAAACTACTCAATGCAGTAAATAAGCCTAGCAGATTACTATCATGCATAAAAAAGGGTATTTATTCCAGGGACAAACACATAATTCTACTGATCTATAAACCACTGGTTCGGCCTCATCTTGAGTACACAGTTCAATTTTGGTCACCAATCCACAGAAAGGATGTCCTTAAACCTGACAGAGTCCAGAAAATGGCAACTAAACTAATAAAGGAGCTAGTTTACCTAAACTAGGAAATAATTGTCCTGTACAAATTGTGTGATGGCGATGGTAAAGTCAGTAATAAACTATTTACTGTAAGTTCACTTAAGAAGTCAAGAGGGCATCACCTGAAATTGAAAGAAATAAGGTGTAATCTCAAACGTCGAAGGAGATTCTTTACTGTTAGAGAGGTAAAATTGTGGAACTCTCTTCGCCAGGTAGTGGTATCAGCAGAGAGTATAGACACATGGGATTGTATTACCTATAAAGAAAACAATATCTCTCTCTACACATTGTTAGTAACTACTATGTATAAAATCTAAAGTAAAAGACTCCACACCATAATATGGGTAAAATAAGGCAGCATACCCTTTATTGGGTTTTAAATAACAATACATTTTATTACCCTTTTTTTTTTTAACTTTTAACCACAAATCACTGAAAATGACAGTCCAATAATTCTCAAATCAAAAGACTTGAGCAAATAGTCTGAAAATACCATTCAACCAGACCACTACTCCCTGTCCACCCACAAAGTGGTCATACTCTGAAAGTGATGTCATTGCCAATCTCAGAAAATGCACCATATCCTTATGAAACAAACTTACCAAGAATCCCTCCAACTCAGAGTGACGGAAGGAAAACCCCCCAACCAGAGGCATAAAACAAGACATAAGTCTGTTAAGCCTCTTCTGAATTTTAACCAGAAACTAAAGCTCAGGTCTGGAAGACAACGGGAATCGGGGCACCAACTAAGAAAAGACAAGAACAGTAACAGGCACACAATGTTTAATAGCATATAAATCAGCCCTCATATTATTAAGTAAATCCAATGTGTTAACATTACCAATATCATTTCCTCCCAGATGAACAATCACAACATCAGGCACCCATCAACTCTTCATCAGGGAAGAAAGTATACCAAGCAACTGGGCCCTACGCATCCCCGGATACCTCACCAAGGGACTTGAAACTCAGAAGGAGAAAAAGCAAGGTCCTCCCCGTAGGATCTACGTAAAGCCAGCTGATGCACCCAAAAAACATACGGACGGACATACAACTTAAAACGAGCTGAATCCCATCTACCCAAATGCTGAATGCATGCAAGATCCAAACTGAGGTGAACAGTCTCAGTAGCTGCACCAATCCGAAAAGAATGCAAGGCGATTTTCACAGCACCAAGACCCAAACACATTTCTTTAAAACTGAATTAAATTGAAAAACTGTAAGAGGGGAACCATCAGCATGAAACCATCAGCATGAAACAGAATCACCGCAAACACACAAAAACTGACACACACAGGAAACAGCACAGTGGCGGCAACCCAAAAAATTAACCACCTACCCCTACCTAACTGATCAGTCCCAGATTTACAAAATAAAATCATCAAACAATCAGGCAACCCAAACAAAATCTCAAAACAACAAGCAAATATGAATGAAACGGGAAGGAATGTTGCAAAGTAACCGAAAAGTAATAGGAGATCTAGAATTAGAACCAGAAAACTGCCACTTAAGACCCTTCATAAACTGCCTAGCAACAAAATAAGAGGTACAGGGGGAACACGCTGAAGCTTACGAAAAAAGGAAATTCCCGCCAACAGTTTGTAAACATGAGCGTGGAAAATCGACATGAAACAAATGACAGATAAAAACAATATTAAATCAGAAGAATCCTCAAAAGTAGAAGATCCACAGCAGAGAAAAAATCCACCCACTGTTGCCAAGCAGTTACATAAGCAACTTTTGTTTTTGCAGCAACAGAAGCGAAGACCATTGTGGAGATTAGCTGTGAATGAACCGGATGAGCCGGACGCTGCAGACCTTGTTTCTGAGCCCCAGGAGCAAATGTGAAAATCCTGGGGGGAAAGAGCATCCACAACAAGATTAAATTTTCCAGGAAGATACTAAGCCTTCAACCAAACATTAAATTGAAAGCACAACAAAACCAGGTGTCTTAGCAAAGAGAGAACTAAAGGAGATTGGATGACAAACAGTTAACAGCCAGCAAAAAGCACCCCTTTGTTGTGAGTCTGCAACAAAATATGCTTCTTACGAAAGGAGTCCTTTCAAAGCTCCAAAGCCACCATCACCGGTAACAACTACAACATAACAATATTTTTAGTAATACCAAGATAATGCCAGACAGTCAGCCAAGTCCCAGCACACCATTGCCACACTCAAAAGGCACCAAAACCAGGCACCAAAACCAATGGAGCCTGCCGCATCAGTAAACAACTGAAATTGCTCATCTAACACAAACTCTTCTGCCACATAAAACAACCATTATAGATGGATATACATTGCTGCCAAAGCGCTAACTTCAGCGGTAACACAAACATGCAAAAAGGTGGATTGCAGGCCAGAAATGAGCAAAGCCAGTCGCCTAGAAAAAAAAAACGCCCATTGGCATCACACAATCAGCAAAAGCTAACTGGCCCGATAACGATTGAACAGAGTGGACAGTAACTTTAGGCAGTTTGAGGACAAAAGACAAGGCCTGACGCAAACAATCAATCTAAAGCCTACACTCCATCTGCACTGTATCAATCGTTATGCCCAGGACGAGGGGAAACAGTCTTGTCAGCTGCCAAGGGGACACCAACATACACCATAGAGTACTGAAAAGTATCCAATAACTTGAAACAAGTGTTAGAAGCACCAGGACCAACAAACAAAAAATCAGTGAGAAAAGCGTCCCTTCACTCAAAATAAAAGGACTTGATACACCCCACCACTCTAATTAGAGTAATGCGGTACAGACGAGGAGAAAGGAGTTAATAGCACACAGGGTTCAATTTAAATCAGTGGTACCTACTACCAAATAATGGAGAAAGTGGAATTTTCAACAAACGGAAAAACAAAAGATAACAAAAGATGAAATAACCTGGGAGTTAAAATAGGAATAATATCTCTACGAACAAAGAAGACATCTATACAGGAAAAAATTTTAAATCGCTCAGTTTGGGTTTCCTTCCCCCTGATCAATATAACTCACAAAAGTGAATATATGTGTGCAAAGGGAAAAGAAAGGGAACCGAAGCAATAGCTATATCGGTTATCCCGTTTCCTTTCCCCCTCCCCCCTCCTCCCCCCATGGTGGAGATACAAGGTTAATGTTATAACCAATGAGGATCGATCCACATATCAATCATGACTGTATGTGTTTCACAATGTTTTTAATGGTAGTTGGTGAATCTAATGTGCAATAGTGTGTGGTTTTTTCAATAAAATTATATATTTTCTACAATCGGTTGACGTGTCCGGATCCTTAAGTTGCCCGCTACTAACCCGTTATCTTTTAACGGGTTAACCCTCGTTTTTTGTACTAGTTCAATTGGGTCACGGATCGGACGTTACAAGCAATTATGGATAAACCTAATTAAGGCAGATATAGTCAGTCGGATCTCCAGGAAGGAACACAACCCCTTTTCTCCACACAAGAAGAGCACTCATGCCTAAACTTACAAGTATTGGGAAAACAACATTGAGATTCATTAAAGGAGAAACAAACACCTTTTTGCAATTGAGCAGCAGAGGAAGCAGATAAAGGTCTTTGCACAGAAGCTTTAGCTGAAATCATATGAGAAAGCCACAGACCACAGCCGTATGACAACCCCATTGCACACTAGGATATACAGCCAGCTTTTGGTGATAACCCTCGTCATACAAAAAAACAAGACAAACCACCAATGTATGTCTCCAAAACATTATATAAATGTTGAAAAAGCCCAACATACAGGCTTCTGCATACCCAACATGCTCACATAAAAGTAGGAATGTGTAAATGTAGAAATCCTGCAGCTAGTTATTAAACGAATGAGCCACAGGCCTCCTGCGTTTCTCTTCAGCATCCCTATCCTCTTGGAAACAAAATCTTTCTAAGAAGGCAATAACGAAGAATATCAACATAATCCCCTTTAACAATTTTTTTATTTTACAGAAGCAGATAGATGGAAACCAAGAGGAGAAATAGCACATAGCAGCACCTCCTGATAAGCATGTTTAGGAACACCCTGATATTGGCAAGGAACAGGAGAAACAGAAGGCTGAGCAGCAGCAGCCTGGACACCCTCCCCAACAGACCCATTAACATTAGACCAGACAGTAGCAGGAGAAGCCATAACAGGCCGCTTAAGAAAAGCAGGAAGCAGGGACAGGAATTGAGAGAAACCCTGAACCCCCCCATCCCAGCCCACTGGGCCAGACTCTGGGAGGCATCAATTCCTGCATCTCCAGGAGCAGAAGGTCCAATAGCAAGCCCGGGTCTATCCACAGGTGCAGAGGATGCAGACTTCAGAGCACACACCCCATGCGACACCTGAGGGGCAGCAGTGCAGGCAGGACCCAAGGGAGAGTAGGGTCTTCTAGCGCAGGCGCAGATGCTTGCTAGGAAGTCCCTCCCCATCGGCCTGTGATTTGTCACATCCGGCTGGCCCAATGTCAAATTCGAGCACAGAGGCACCACTTCTGGTCCCCTGGCGGAAACAGGCAGCAGCAGATCCCTTCGTTCGGGTCCCTTATGATGGGACTCACAGGCAGAGACACTCTAACTCCGGTCCCGAGCCCGTGATTTATCTTCCAAAAAGAAACTAGTAAAAGAGAAATGTAAATCTCAGGTGCTTGAAAATATATATACCGTGTGAGTCCCATTATATATATATATATA
>NW_017307911.1:244739-341371 GCF_000935625.1 Nanorana parkeri
TATATATATATATATCCCTACTCTACATACTCCTACAGCCACTGTGCTACCAGTGAAAATACACCGAAATGTTATGTATACTATAATTGTGCACTGCACTCCTATTTCCTATACAATCAATATTTTATCATACAAAAATCAAAAGAATGTGATGTTCTTTACCCTATCTACATATTAACATAAATATACATACTAATTAATAGCATCACAAAATATACATCAAATATGTGTTTATCGTGATACACCGTCATTCAAAAATATGTATTTGACTATGCACTGCCAATTAACAATTGACTTGAGATCATATCTAGCATTCAATTCCAATCCATATCCTAGCTTATATGTTTCCACCTAGGACTGACTCAAAGTATGCTTCACATAACTCTAATCTATTCAGATTGGTCCTAAAGAGTTCCTATAAGGTTTCAACTGTACTGTTGATAAACAATTGTATATCACAAGCAAGAATTTCCCAATGCAGTTATAATTGCAGATAGCCATTGTTGGAAATCATTATATTCCATAGTGTAGTTCTTTGAATGTATTTAGAACAGTTATATCATGTCCATCCCCTAGAATGTGCCTGCTAATTATTAGCATAAAATATATGCTCTTCTGCAATGTGGTTTCATTAGGGGCATCTTTCATAGTAAATAGCATACTGTATTTCCCAACAAATCATCAAGTCTGAATCCCTACACCACAGTCTGCTATATATAGGACTATCCCGGACATGGATTTGCTCCAAGTGGATTATTTTCCTTCAATTTCCTGCTGATCATCACTGATGGTTGCATTGAGATTTTAAATGTAGGCATAGTTGGCAGAAAACCCTTGCTTTTACTGTAATCTCTAGTCCATTTTGTGTACAAGAATAATGCTGCCAATGTCCACAAAATGTCCATCCTCAAGGGTTGTCTACTAGTTCCTAAAGTGCTGTATGTTAACCAAAACCATATTCACATGAAAGCTCAAATAAATATAGCTCAAAATAAAGGGAATACTTTCCTCCAACCACAGACCATAATACTGATGGTTGGGTATAGCATACGATTTACAATAGGGTCCTATACGGTGGATGATCTGACCGGTTTTTGATGGTCGCTCTCAGATTCTCAGAGAACCATCCATGTAATGAGGCTCTTATGTAAAGGTCCTTCCCATACTGACCACCAATATAAAGAGCCTTTCTTTACTAACCACCAGTGTAAGGGACAACTTCACCGACCACCTATGTAACGGGACACTTTCCACTAAATACCAATACAAAATACCAATGTGAGTGAAAACTACAATTTAATTTGTCTGGGTTTCTTTTCATGCATTAATAGAATAATTACTAATTTAATTTTAATATTATTGCTGAAAATAATTTTGTCATATAGAGCAGCCCTGACAGGCAAACACCTATTCTTTTACTTATTCTTATGTCTACCAACTACTGTTTACACTAACAATGACATAGACATTATTAGCAGGAATTCCTTGGGACCTGAAAGTTCCACCACGTTAAAAAGGTTGAGAGAGACTGCAGTAGGGGGCTAGATGATTAGAGAGCAGATGTAAGAATCTATTGCAAGCACACAACAGCAAAGAGCAAACTTGCCTGGCCCTCATGGGCCTGAATAAACTGACCTCTTTGTACCACTAGTTACAGATTAACATATATAATAAATGTTTAGGCCTCGCTCACATCAGTGCATCTACCACCTGATAAGAACCCCATAGCCACCCGGCTTTAGAGAATGCAATGAGCCAACAGCTGTACATACATCTGCGTTCACTGAGCATTACCTCACTCTGCACTACATGCAACATTTGGGCCACACTAAGCTATTCTCTTCAATTGCTTCCCTAACAGGACCTGCCACGAGAGAGACATGTCACCCATAAAACATCACAGGCTCTGGATGCTCCCTTGTATCCAACCTACCACCTGTGAGAAAATACCTTTGTTGAACAGTGATGTTTGTTATTTTTCTTGCTCTGGTTCTACCTTTCCATATTTTTTTCAATACCATATGAATGTTTAAAAAAAAAAATATTGTAACTATAAGTTAATATTGCAAACACATTCTTGGTTAGAATTTGCTGGCTTCATCAGTTTCTGTGACAGGAAACACTACTGAGTATAGCTGCTGTCATTATATGATTAAGTGGAATAATGAAGCAATAAGTAATTGCATTTAGTATTTTGTGCCAGCACGTGAAATAGCTGGTCAGTACAGATGACTAAAGGCTTGTTTCTGAACAATGCTGCAAAGGGTTCCCAGTGATAAGCTCTTCTATTTCTGTCTATGTGATTGCATTACTTATTGGCTCATTAAACTACTTAATCATATGACATTAGAAGGATTCCGGCTCTGTTTGTGTTTCTACAAGTGAAAAGTATGCCAATCAGTTCAGAATATAGATAAACCAACATATACCTGAAGCAGTAAAATAACTTGTATCCGTACCTGTAAAATCATTGACATAAATGACAACTAAAGCATTTGGTCTGTATATGATACTAAAGATAAAACCCAGAACATACACTGCTGTAATATTAACATACATAATACTTCTGTCAAGTAAATTTTGCAAAAGGAAAGGCACGCCTCATAACTGGCCATAGAGAAAGTAAAGTTTGGGACTCTATTCATTTCCAGTGTTTTGTCGTCGCCCCCCCCCCATATGCTTGCTTACCCTCTTGAGAGATATCTCTTTCTAGGGAACCTCTATATTTCGGCATATGTCAGCACCATTCAGCTTAAAAAAAGTTGATTTTAAAGCAAACTGAGGCTGGTAGGAAATTCTCAGATGGACAGTAGCTGCAATGTTTCAGATGCAATCATTGCAGGTGGCGGCTCTCTGAATTCTGTACAGTAGCAGGCAGAGGAAGGATTTGACTTTTTCCTGTTCATAAGCACAGTCCACAAAAGCAGGCTGCTCCACTAGCTCCTCTTGCAATCCACCTCCCTGCCATGTCTAACCGTTGTCTGTCTGCTACTCACTACTTCCGGTTAGCATATTATTACCTACAATGTCACCAACGCATGCAACCCCCTGCAATGTGTATGAACTGTTCTCTCTGGGTTTAGTCCCTCTACAGTGCAGCACAGGTGGTGATCAATAAAGGGAATAGCCACAGTCACAATAAACCCTTTGACTTCCCCAAAATGCCCCCCAGATGGCAGCCATTATAGACCTCTTTAGTTTAGTACTGGCAGCAGCAAAGACTGTGCATAATATTTCCATGGTTGTATTTTCCATTAATAATGTATTGGCCATGTCCTGCAGCAGGATTAGGGGATACCACCAATACCCAGACACAAAGTGAGGGACAATTGTCAAAACTGTCTTATTATTTTCAGTTGCAAATCAGTCACTTCTTGTATTTTATAGTGCAAGTAAGTCACAGATTCAGATTCATGATGTGTATGCATATTGCATGTAGTGTCCCCTAGTGGGAAATGGACAGATGGAAACCCACTTCCATTACTCTGGCTCTATCCTCTTGGCCTATCAGCTATGCCATGAGAAATTTTCACTTAGTCACAGCTTAGTTTCAAGGGACCCACAAGGCCAGTGGTTGCAGGCCTGTTCCATCAAAGGCTCTGCCATCATCACCACCAGACCAGTGGACTTACCTTTACCAGGACACCACCCATCTCCTGAAAGTAGCCTGAGTCCTGTTTCCATAATGTCTTAGCAACAACACATGACAATCCCAAGCCCAAAGATATGGTAATTAAATCCAAAGATATGGTAATAGCATTAAAACACTCTTTACATTTTCCAGAAACACCACTTTTCATTGTGTTTGCAATGCAAGAAGGGAAAGGTGGCGATACTCACAAATCACAGTTCTCAGATGATACAGGTGAAGTCACATCACTGCTGTCACCATTCTCTTCCACCCTAGCGGTCTCAGTTTCCAATGCTTTGCACCAAGGTGGGGAAGTGTGTTAGAATGCAGTTCTCTACATGATCTTGTCTATTTTCCGTCTTCTTCCTGCTCTCTTGGCTCCTCCCAACAGGTCCTTACATCTCCTCCTAGGGAGCATGATTGATGGTTATAAATGCTACCTTGCATACCCAGGGTGGAATTACCTAGAAAAGGAAACTTGCATAAATACACATGGGCAAAACCAGAATGAACAGTAACACCTAGTGGTGCCTGCAGCACCTTCAAAAGATATCCTCTCAGATGTATGCAATAGGGTTACATGCATGATAAAATGTTTACTATGAAAATAAACATACCAGCATCTGTTTAAAAAGTGTTCCTTTGTACTAGGTCTTTATTGCCACTTTCATAATACGCCACCTATGCTGAAATGGGAACGGGAGATTGGCAAATCCTTCTCAGACTCACAGTGGAAACTAGCACTTCAATTGTCCCACAAAGCATCCCACTGCTCCAACCACTGGGAACTTCTACAAAAAACTGTACATAGGTGGTACCACACTCCATACAAACTGTGGAAATTCTCTACCTCCAACTCCCCGCTCTGCTGGAGATTATGTGGAACCATTGATTCACTTTCCCACATTCTTTGGCATTGTAGGTCCCTCCATGGGTTCTGGAATGAAGTATTTTGTATAATCTCCCATTTTACCCCATCACCTATCTCCCCATGTCCAGAAGCCGCCATCCTACATATCGACATTGATAATTTCCTACCTGATATTTGCACTATCATCGTACATATCCTATATGCAGCCAAATTGTTAATTACTCGGAGGTGGTGACAAACAACTCCCCCAAACATCCGAGACCTCATTATGCTGATTAATACCCAATACTCCTATGAGAAAATGTTTGAAATGAAGAGTAACACTTATCCTGCATTCTTTTCAGCATGGAAAAAAATGGATTATACACCCCTATGGCAATGCCTGATTTCCCCTATTTGAGAGTACACAACCGGTACACACCTTACTTTACCCCTCTTTGTCTTCTCTCCCTTCTCCCCCCTCTTGTTTCCCCCTTCCAAGTTCATTAGAAAGAAAAACATATTGAGATACTTAGCTTGATACAGCATAATACTCTATGTATGTTTCTTTTACTGTTAACACTACTGACTGGTTACTGTTTCATACACCTGTGAGTATTTTTCTTTTTTTTCTTACCAAATGTCATCTTGCTGTATTACATGACTTGACTTTAATAAAGAACTATTGAGAGAAAAAAAGTGTTCCTTTAATAAGTCCCTGCAGTTATGGGACTACTGAGCAAATAGGCATACAGTTGCTGTTTGGCTTCACAATCACGCAGAGCTAAATCTGTCTCTGTGGTCACAAAGAGACAGAAAGGTTAATGTTAACATTTTTGCATGCAAATTACATAATAAGTTATACATAATTGCTTTAATAAATGTCGCCCATAGTGTTTTTTAGAAAATAATTTTAAGATTCTCTTCAGTTTAAATAACACACAGCCATAATCTTTCTCTGTAGGCATCTAATTAAAGGATCGTGTACCTCTGTAGAAATGTCAATTGAATACCAAACCTTCATTACAGGCAGCAATATTCTTCTTTGCACGCTTTTCATAGTGACTTTTTAAACCTATTGGTAAGTTTGGGGCAGCTGGACCTTAAATGAGAACTATGAGGTGAGTGATTTTCACTCACCCTCATAGTTCGAGCCGACATGTGACAATGAAACTGTCAAACGTCGCTCTATCGATCGGAGAAGTGAGTGAACACATAACGTCCCTCGCTCACTTTCCGATCATCTCCCTGCAGACAGCGGTGATTGTCAGTCACTGCTCCCCGCAAGTATCCCCCCCGCCCCGCTCCAATCATCCAGTGCTGACTGGAAGAATGGATAGGGGAGCGGCGGGCACAGCTGGTTCTCTGCCTCTAGATAGGCAGAGCCAGCTGTCACTCACGCAACTGGGTGGATCTTGACAGCATTGTCGGGATCCGTCCCGGCTGCGGCACTTTCAGTATATAGCGAACTGGTGCTCGCTGTATACTTAGCTTTGGGTCAGGGGAGGACGCTGGTGTATGTGCTCCCGTGACCCTTAAGAGTACTATGGGATAAAAAGGTTACCCCATTGTTCTCTTTTAAGTCATTTTCTGATTTTCAGTCCATTTAAAAGCCTGCTGCCCAGTCTACTGACATCATGTGTCCTTCCTATTCTTCCTTTGTGTTGGTGGGGAGGGTACTTGATTCTGGACAACAGGGCGCTCATGCAATAATGTGTCAGTGCCACTCCGTCCAGAAGTACTGTCAGCCCAGGCCTGTGTGGTGACATGACCTGGGCAGGCTCACAGGATGTGGGTTGAATAACATCATTCATCCTGGAAGACTGTCAGCAGATGGGTGGGTGAGAAGGGGTACTGTGGGGGACAGCTCAGAATTAAAGATAAGTATTGCAGCCATGGCTGTGTTTTTGTTTTCATACTTGCTATGCCTCACTTTAAACCATCACTAAAGTCATAAAACACAAAAAATCATATTTGCTTTAGCATGTCATTTTAACATCTCTCACCCTCTATCTTTAAATTTGTGTGTTCGTTTAGCCCCCATAAATGTCTTTGAGTAGATGCTTAGAACCACATTCACATACATTTACTGCATTTCATTGTGCCTTTCTAATATCTCCCATTTTAGCCACACATGCAGAATCACTGTACTCAGAAACTAGTACACTGTATCATTCACTACTCCCTCACAGCCTCCCCCCCTACTCCCTAATGTCCTGCCCACATCTCCGCCCACCTCTCTACTTGGCCAGCTTCTCCTATAGCCTGGAACCCAGCTGCATGTGTCATGTGGCACAAGGCATTGTGGGAGATGACCTGGAACCACAAAAAAACAACAGAAGCTTCTACTCAGAGGAGGCATAGGCATGCAATGTTCTACCTCTTCTACTCAGAGGAGGCAAAGTAGGAAATATTTTGGAGTATATTAACCCCGGCCTGACCGATGACAGGATTATCCTGTCACCATCGTTCAGTTTGCTAATGACCGGTGATGGGATAATCTCATCAAGTAGTACAATGAGCACTGGTCCATGAAGCTCATTGAGTTACTGCTGTTGATGAGTTTCTCTGTGTCCGAGGCAGACCCTCAACAGCAGATTAGGTGGTCACAGTTCTGTGATCACAGCCAGAGCTGATCACTGTGATTGCAGAACTGTGACAGTTACACAGCCAGCAGCAGCTGACTGTTGTGAGCCTGGCTGTGTCTGTACAAACTTATACAAAGCATCTCTTAGCAGAATACTTTATTCTACTTAGAGATACTAATTATCAAAGTCCCTGTAAATAATAATAATAATACAAAATAACCCCTTAGTTCCCACTAGTTTAAAAGAAAGAACATTTAAAAAGAAAAAAGTTTTATTTAAAAAAAAAAGAAAACAGTTTGAAAAAGTAAAACAAAATAAGTTTATCAATAAAATATTTAAGAAAATATATTGCTGAGGAGGCTAATAAAGATAGGAGACAAACACACCACATTCTAAAATAGTTCCACACTAAAATTGTATTTTACTCCTTGTATTATGTGACTTATAACTCCCAAAATAAACTGAAATCCCAGACATATGATATACCCTATAAATCAGGACAAATAGAATAATTATTTTATTTTAGCTACACTAATTATGCACACATTATTAATTCCAAAACTGAAACATTTGTTTGTTTTTTCCATTTTTTTTAATTGTTTAGAAAAAAATAAGAATTTTTATATGCATATGTCACATCAACTTAAACCCCATAAATGTATATAATATGTGTAGGTGTAATGCTTGAGGAAGATGGAAATTATGGTTAAACAAACACAGCAGAAATGGCAACAGTGCTCTGGTCCCCAGAAGCAAAAAGCTGCTTCACTAAGGGGTTAACAAAGCTTTTTTTTTTATTTCACAATTCTTGTTTTCAATACCTAAGATGATGCTGTCTCCTTAGAAAAAAAGTTTAAAGGTGGAGTTGGGAATTAAGCTATGTTATTCTTGTTAGATGTTAAATATGTAGAGTCGGATGAAGCAGCATGTCTCCTGTGTCCTGGCTGTCTTTAGATGCCAATCAAAGAACAATTATTAGAATACTGCAGGGATCATCAATAATTTGACAGCAGTGACATCAGTGTAACATAAGTAAAAATTGCAGAAACAAATGCAAATTATTTACTGTATAGAGAAATATAACAAAAACCATACTTAAGCTGCCCCTATACCTTACAATTATCTGCAGATGTTCTATGGTCAGATGGAAAAGGTGCAACAGATTCCTCCATCTACACTAAACTGTGTGGATGGAGTAATCTCCACCTGGGCCAATCTGTTGCACTTTTTCCATCTGACCACAGAAAATCTGCAGATAATTGTAAGGTGTATGGGCACCTTTAGGGTAGGTCAAAAGATATTTAAGGTCACCTTTTACCTTCACACCATACAAAACAAAGAAAAAAATATCAGCCTGGGGCTGAGCATCTTTTATTAATCACATAATTCCAGTAAGAGATCTTTGCATATTAGAATGCACAGTAGGAGGTAATGTTTGAAACACATTAGCAGCATAATAATTTTCAACAGGTGCTGGCATCATTTATTACTGGCATACAAGCTTTTACAGCCTATCCACTATTGCTTTTATACTCAGAACTGTTACAAGACAGTCTGCATTTCAGTTCTGAGTTGCTTTTCAGTCTCAATCTCGACAAAGCTATTGCCACATTTTTTAGCATCAAATTTAACACCTACAGACAATTCCCTGAGAAAACTGTACAGTAATGTAATTACCAGGGAGGAAAAAACTGTACTGCTGAGAATGTGTGATGACAGTTGACTGTACATGTAGACTACATAGGGAAATACGGAAAAATGTGTTTGACCCCTCAGGGTCCTCTAAGTACAAGAACATATTGTTTATATAAACTGTGTTGGTTTACTGACTACCTAAAATGTACTGCTTTACCCTAAGTAGGAAACTTAATAGCTTCACTGTATTGCTGATCCAGTAAGAATACTGTGCCTACCTGCCTCCTGCTCACCTGGTGCCGAAGCCCTATTAAATAACTTCTAAGTATGGGTGAACATGAGCCACTCTCATCTGTCTCTTATAGTACAGTGCTCAGTGGTCAATAATTTTACCAGTACTTGTTTGCCCCATAGCTTAATACACAATGCAATAGTCTCTGGCCATGTGGCATAAGGGACACTAGTGACTGAGCAAGGTTATAGAAAGAGAACCTGGGGTCTTCAGGAGAATCAGGCATAGACTACTGCATGGCAGGGGAGCAGAGTCCAGAGGCAGTTGGCGGTCAGGTAGCAGACAATGAGCATAACCCAGGTCATGCAGAGATCAGGACTGGAAGTAGACATTACGTGTTTTCCAAAGATGAGCCTAAGGTTAGGATAGGCAGCAGATGATAAATTAAGCCAGAGATGAACCGAAGGTCAGGACAGGCAGCAAAAGATAAGAGCAATCCAGTGACTGGCTTGGGTCAGGGCTAGGCAGCAGACAAGAAGGTAATCCAGGGGAAGGCTGAGGTCAGGGATAGGTGGCAGACAAGAGAGTAATCCAGGGACAGGCTGAGGTCAGGGCTAGGTGGCAGACAAGAGAGTAATCCAGGCATAGGCTGAGGACAAAGTGCGATCAGAGTCAGGGCTCAGAATCTTCAGTACAGCACCAATGAGAGTAGAGGAGGCTAGGCAAGTGGAGCTAACCTGCTGCTAAACAACTAGGACACAGCTTGGGGGGGCACTGCTAGGCAAAAACAAGCAGTTGGGCAGCCCCACTGCAAAGACTTTTTTTGCATAGCTTTTATTGCTTTGTGCCTGTTGGGGAAATTGCCCCTGACTTCATATCAGCACAGGAGGTGATAAGACATCTAATGGGGACACCAGGACTGGTGGGCCATGTAGGGACCTTAGACATCTTAAGGTTCTGTTCGTGAGTATAACTTTAACATCAGATGATATTCCCACCCAAAATTGTATTGTCTACTATATGGCCACAAGATTGAATAACACAGTGCTCTCATCATAAAAAGGCCTGTGTCCCCTTCAAACAGTACAGTTGAAGGCACACACAACAATGTAGCCTTTTACTTTAGTTGTTTTGGCTTGTTACAAGCTGCTAAACCTGTCTATCACATGAAAGTGATGTCTTTACAGATGGGTAGAGCACTCTGGCTGAGTGGTTGGGACACTGTTGCTGGATCCAAGGGGTGTCTGACTCAATTAACCCTCAATAGATGTTTTCTCTTTGGCCCTACTCTTGAGAACATGACTACCAATGCTGCAGGCGGTCAGAGTGAGCTGCTGCCTCAACTGAGGAGGTTAGAGGAAACCCTTCCTTCTCCTTCATCTACTTGAGCAGTAATTACTGGTAGGCCTTTAGAGCCAATTCCCAATCAGTTTGTAGGGTGGTCAGTTAACCTCTCTGTTAAGCCTTTTGAGTATGCCTCTACTTTCTTGGAAAGTTTGCCTCTGTGCCATTTGGGTGTTCCTGCAAGTTTTGACTGGATAGATCCTCGCAGGTGTCAATCTTGGCTCTACCTGACACCAGGAGATGAGGTTGTTCAGCTTAAACCCTAGCTAAAAATATTTACACCCTGTGCTGTGTTATCCTTCATTATCAGTCAGGGATTCTACCCCTTTTTCGCCATCAGAGTGGCAAGTAGGTAGTTTCTTATTCTCTTACCAATTATTTTTTTAAATGTCATATGCTAGAAGGGTTGTACTTAGTAGGTATAAGGTAGCATGGAGAGAAAAAGGCACAAGACGGTGTGAAAAATCAATTAGGATTGTAAGAGAAAAAAGGGGAGGGGTTAGGATCTTAATAGGCTATGGCTGGTAAGTAAACCCAATAGTAGCATGTGGACAGTTATGTATTTTATCACCTTCCCAAACCACTACTGCAGAGTTGAGCTAGAGGGATGTTTTTTTTATCAATGCAGAAGGGAGCAGCATTCACCAGGTGGATTTTGACTGAACTTTTTTTAATGTTTTTACAGGAATATTTTTTATGATGAAGCAGAAAGAATGTTTGGTCTCTAGGATTGTGGTTCATTTTTGCATGATCTTATGTATGTGACTCCAGATGTATCCCAGTTTAGGATTAGAAAATGTGTAGAATATCACCAGATGTTGAGCCACATAGCCAGCAAATGTCTGAGATAGTTGGATTTATTAAGTGTAGAAAGTGGGGGTTCTGTACCATCATGTCAGTTCTAACCAGACTCCTGGTACATATTGCATGAATAGGATTTGAATGAAAATTGCTCCATTCTTGGTAACCATGTCTGCACCAATCGATCACCCTCGTTAGGTGAGCTGTTGCATAGTAGAGTTCTATATGTTAGAGTAAAATGTGTCTGCTATTTTTGGCCTTGCACAGTATTTCAGATTTTATTCTGGAAAGTTTATTAGCTCAAACAAATTTGTTAAAGAGTGCCAGGATTGTTTTAAAGGAGGGAAGTGTAGTAGCAGGGCTTTATAAAGAGTTTGGCAGTCTTGGGACTATATTCATGTAGAAGACATAGCATTCTTTCATCCATCCAAAGGTCCCTTGGGTCAAGGATTAAAGAATTTGATTGATTGTTTGTATGTATGAGTAGTGAGAAATCAATTGCATATATTTGAGAAAGACCGTTAGGCAGGAGGATCCCTTGGTATTTGATGGAATCAAATGTCCTTTAGAATGGGAAATTCAATTGAAATCTTCTGAGGTTGACCTCTCAGGGGGTGAGGTTTAAGGCCTTAGATTATTGAAAACCGCATGTAAATTGTAACTAGGAGAGTAGGAGTGCACATATAGGATTGCTAACAAAGAATAGAAAATTATCCTATGTTCATTACCATAGATCAGTTTCTTTTAAATGTTATAAATTCAATCCTTGTATTAGCATCCCTTAATTCACATAATATTTTACTTTACAGTAAAAGTATTTTTTTTTTCCAACTAAGGAACAAGCAGTTGAATATCATGATTCAATAAATAAGCGATTTTTAATTGCTGGATACAACCTTTCACAGGAAATTTCCTGCTTCCCTTCTCTTCTCATCTCTTCAGAGTCTTTCAAGGCTACATCTCAGTGGTATAATATAAAGGTTATGTAGAATACATTTGTAGGATTATGAAATCAACATGAGAACATATCATTGCTCATTTGCAATGCAGAACCTATTCCCAAAGAAATCCAATCATCCAAGCATATATTATTCCACAGTCCATGATAGTAGAAATGCAGTTAAATGCCACTTTCATAGATAGGAAACATTCAGTGGTATAAGCTAGTTATTTAACCTTTCAAAGATATGTTTACAAAAGCTATATGCGTGAATTTTGATACAAAATCATTATCTGACATCTTTGTGTTTTATACCACACTGCTAAAACATTACATCAAAGGCAAAGGTTGAACTCAATGAACATATTTATTTTTCAAAAACTTGTACTGAGATAAATATGTTTGCATGTTCTCCCTGTGCTTGTGTGGATTTCCTCTGGGTACTTTAGTTTCCTCCCACACTACAAAGACATGCTGGTAAGTTAATTGGCTCCTTCTAAATTGGCCCTGTATGCATACATGTGAGATAGGGACCTTAGATTGTAAGCTCCTTGAGTGCAGAGCCTGTAAAGTGCTGTGTAAATTGTCAGCGCTACATAATGGGATTGCAGACAGCAAATCAAGGATATAACAATGTATTGTAAATAAATAAATACAATAAACAAAATCCTTAAATGGAATAAACTGGCCATGGCCTTTTATTTATAATAAATTAAGTAACCTATTAATTTAATATAATAAATAATAATAATAATAATAAAAAATAATAATAATAAATAGACCATAAATGAAGAACCTAGCCACTACAGCTTAGGTTCAAACTAAAATTCAAAATAAAACATCCAACAATAAAAGCAGAAGAATTAGAAAAACAAATAACATTTCAACCAATACAAATTGGGTAACTGATCAAAATACACAAATTTTGTTAGCAGAAGAAAACCAGGAAGGGGAAAGGCCGTGGCAAGGGAGGGAACAACTTCTTGACTGCTGAACTGCAACTGAAACTAACGTTAATTTTTCCTTTATTAATGGGACCAGGACCATTACAAGTAAAGAAAGGAACCTCCATGTCCACGAGAAGGCTACGTTCAGTTTTGCATGTACAGGTAAGTATGATCAGGGCAGGGATGTTAAACAAAATGTTAATTTAGTTGAAACACATTTTTTTTTTAAATAAAATGCTGTCACAATCCTATAATGAATACGCAGCTGTATGGATACGTGTGCAAATCCCACTGTCTACATGTGTACATGGACGTACGGGGACTCACTGCCCTGAACTCAGAACCTCCATCCAATGAAGTATGTAAGCCAAGGTACACATGTAAACAGTGGATTTTGTGTACATACCCATATAGTCCCATTTTTAGCCAGCCTGGCTGCATGCAATTGTGTGGTGAAGCTGTCATTATGATGACAATATGATATGTGCTGTACGGCCCTCTTGCTGCCATGTGCAAGAACGATAAGTCTTATAAAAATCTGAAGAGAGGTTTTAGTGTGATAACATTTATTGGCTAACTAAATAATACAATAACAGCTAAGTAATACAAGCTTCAAGGTATACATGCGTCAGCTTGCCTGAAGAAAAGGTCTTGAAAGCTTGCCCTACAATCTAATTAGATAGCAAATAAATGGTGCCACCCTGACTCCAAATTCCACTTTTGACGATGGCTAACATGGTACTCTGCTGCAACCCATCTTAGAGTAGAGAAGGGTTAAAACCCCTCTGTTTTTTTACTGCTTGAGACCCATTGGGGAGATTTCCATTCACTTACTGTCGCAGCGGTACAACAGAAAGTGAGAGGAAATAAATCTCTCCTAAGTGAGATGTCTTATGATGTTACTGGAATGAGTGTCTCTATTGCAACAGCAATAGAGACACTCATGCAAGCATTACAATCATAGAGACAGGAGCTCCAGTGGACACAATCCATGTGCAATTACCCTTTTTTAATTGTAAGTGCATTTTAATCGTTTTAAATAAATTTATTCTGACATACTACACTATGGGAAGCCTTTTTTTCTCTCTCTGAGCACAAGAGAAGGTGGAAGATGGAGGAATAGTTTTACACGATTTTGGAAAGATAAGCCAGAGTTGGGAGGAATCTACCCCACTTTATTGTCGGATTAAAAACAAAGGAGAGGATTTGGTTCTATATATATATATCAACAAAGCGCTAATTGTTCATCTGAAATATGGTGAGCAATAGGAGTCGGTGAGTGCGGCCAGATCTTATCTTTGAGCACGGTGGAGACTGGAGAGCACTGATTCACTAATTGTTTTTGCATTCACGGACGTGGTGTTGATTATAAAAGCAGGAAGATATATCATCACATATTTCAAGGACTTTATTGTATCCAGAAGTAATGGACTTCACATGTGGTTATGTAGATTAAGTGGGAGTTGTACATCACTTGTGAGATTTAACACAGGATTTTCTATATGTACACATTTTATGAGATGTACTAGCACGTTTTTTTTTCTCCCATGTTTATTATGGTTTATAGTGTCTAGACCATTAGACCTAGAGTTTTTCTTACTATCATCAGCACAGGCATTGTGCAACACAGGTGTTGTGTATGACACAAATTGTGTATCACTTTGTGACAATTTCACATTTTATACAATTTTTTGCACATTTTAGGAATATAATTTTTGAGTTTGAAGCGCAGGGCTATTTTCTTTTCCTATTTTGTACTCACCTATTAAGCACAGCTGCTCTTAGAGTGTTATTTGATTCCTAGCGCAGTTTTTTTCTATCTAACATTTACCTGTTGTTGCAGTGACAATTGTAAATTGCCCCATCACTTTCTGCTCCAGTGACAATGGTCAACCTGGACAGGTAGGTGAATTTCCCCAACGTGGACGCAGACAGGAATAACAACTTGACAGGTTTAACACTTCCGCACTCTGTGCACTGCCAAAAAGAAGTTTTGACTTTAGATGTGGCTTAAAGAAACCCATCAATAGAGAAATACCAGGCTCCCTCCGAAAATGCTAGTCACCTGTGTCTGACTTCAGTAGTTGGAGCCAGTGACATTCAAGTATCCACAAGTATGCTGATGAGGACCTCTGACTTTTCTGATCTGCATTTCTGTTCCAGGTCAGTGATTCAAACTGCATTAAAGTCATAAGAGAAATACATTGCCCGCCATTTTTGATCACAAGAGATCAGTTCTTTCTCCACTTACTGCATTTGTCTGTGACTTAGAAAGCACTGCTGCTAGAAACAAGAAACTATAGGAAAAGCAGTGAGCCAAATGCGTGACCAGGAAATTACATTCCTATACAATCTGCTTCATATGCTGTTCTATATTCTGCTGACTGCAGATGGAAAGGTAACATTTCAAGAGACCCTGTCACCACTGGGAGAAAATGAAAGCAAAAGCACCCTGTGGAAGAGAAAGCCATTATGCATACCTATCTGGTGGTGCTCCTATTCAGTGGTGACAGGGTTGCTTTAATAACATTTAACTACAAAGGCTTGTGGAAAAACGTTGTGATTCCCTTAAACATGAATCTGTGCTTTGCCTATGCCCATTACAATCCTGTGAACACAGTCCACTTAGGGCCTGTGGCGGTGGATTTCGATAGTCAAATGTATGGTGCTTTTCAAATTACATTTAGGAAACTTCTGAGATCATTTAGAATTAATTGCATGTTCAGTTCACTCTCTACAGCTGCCTTTGCATTACAAATGGCTTATAGTAGTTGTTAGGCTTCTAGTATAATGACATTTGGAAAGTGGATGGGGTTAGCATTGTCAGGTAGATGCTAAGAACTGGGCAGCACAGTGGCATAGTGGATAGCGCTTCTGCCTTGCAACACTGGGGGTCCCCTGTTCAAAGTATGGCCAGGTCACTATCTGCCAGGAGTTTGCATGTTCTCCCTGTGCTTGCGTGGGTTTCCTCTGGGTACTCCGGTTTCCTCCCACACTCCAAAGACATGCTGGAAGGTTAATTGACTAAGTTGGCCCTCTATGTATGCATGAGAGATAGGGACCTTAAATTGTAAGCTCCTTGAGGGTAGGGACTTATGTGAATGTGCAACTATGTAAAGTGCTGCGTAAATTGTTGGTGCTATATAAATACCTGTAATAAATAAATAAAATAGGACCATCACATTGTTATGGTCCTAAATCAATACCTTGTAAAACAAAAGACAAACAGTGCCCTCTCCTAGTGTAATTTTTTTTATTTTAAAGAGTATAAAAATATGCTCCATAAAAACTACTCACATTGAGATGAGCAACAATAGCTATGAGAAATGGGGGAAGCTCCCCCGAAACGCGCCAGAGAATTGGTTGTCTCTGGGATCTGTTTGCCAATTTGTTGCTCATCTCAATGCGGTTAGTTTTTATGGAAGATATTTTTTTACTCTTTAACATAAACATTTTTACACTAGGAGAGAGCACTGTTTGTCCTTTGTTTAACATGATATGTGAGGATACTTCCCGGTGGCCTTGAGGATGGCAGCCCTTTCCCTTCACGTTGATGTGGAAGAACTTTCCTTATTGAGCGCTGTGGTGTACATTATTCTCTAAATCAATACCTGTAATAAATCAAATAAATAGATAACTAGATATGTAGGCTGTCATTGCTGGCTGCCTTCTGAAAACGCCAATTGTCTGGTTGTCTCTATATATGATACTTTGCATCACTGATGAAATTAGACTTTCACAAATAAAGTTAGGACTCTTGATCTGCATGCCTGTTCCAGGTTGGTACTGGTGTCACTGCATCACTACCACAACCAGGCAACTAGTATTTTCTGTAGGAGGCTCTGCAATGGCAGCCTGTATTTTTCTCTCCATGCAGGTTACCTTTAATTCTTTTAGCGCTTTTAGAGTATAATAGCAATCTTTTTTTCCCATCATGAGGAGGCTTTGAGAAGTATCTGCAAGCACAGAAGCAGTATACACAAACCCTCTTTAGTCATTATTGAATCTTGAATTAATTAATATGGGGATTCATATTCACCAAATGGCAGTAGAAAGATTAATCTGCTGTCAGCAGTGGAGTTAAAAAAAAGATCATCAGAAAGTACTGTCTAGATTAAACTCATAATAAAATCCCACTGCTCTTTCAGAGGAACAACAAACATCTCTCTGAAAATATGAATAAATGTAAGTCATACAGAAATACAGTATGTGAAACCTAGGGTCCTCTGCATTCCAGATTTTACTAATGGGCGGTGCTTGTACCCTGTAGCCATTAGATGGTGCTGTGACTATAACAAGCCAATAGTCTGCAGCAACAATAGACAAGACTAACAGAGATGCTGGGAATGCCACAATTTATATAACTTCATGTCTTCCTCTTCCTTGGGGCTGTGTAAGATGTATGCAATGGCAATTAATTATTTTGGTTATCAGGTAAACTTATTTACATTTTAAGAGCTTCAGCAAGTACACAAGAGTTTGTACAACTATATATTTGCTCTTCTGGTAATAATTAAAAAAATGATACCGTGTATTTGGATTAAGCAGGAGGTTGAAAGGTTATAAAGAAGAAGGAAAATCCACACTCTAGGATGCAGTTACTACATTTACCTGCTTTCCTTGCAATGACAGAGAAGTCAACATGCAGAGTAGAAATGCTGTTCTATAAACTATCTATCATTGTCCAGCACTTCTGCGTAATGATCAATGACAGTACAGCTTACATAGACCAAAAGCGGGAAGGCTCATTCCTTCATAGAAGGTAACCTTTTAGCTGCTTGTATAGACCTATCTGAGTTTGTCATTCTGAAGAGGAGATCTCACCACGCAGAATAATAAGAGGCATAATTCCACCATAACATAAGTGTGTTTCCTAAAAAGGATTATATGTGTATACGTGTATAAATGGAGTTGGGTCTCTATTGAGATCAGATGACCAATGCTGCAGCTTGCTTAACCTTTAGAAATCACCTTTTGAAGGATTCATAATATGCATGCACTGATACTTGTGTGCCACCAAGAACTATCTGGTCATAACGGATTGCTATCCCCAACAAAGATGAGCTAGGATCTGTTGAGTGGTCAAGGTAGCTAAAAGTTGTTGTCAGGATTAACCTGAGAATCATAATGAAGGGGTACAGCTGGGACGTAGTCAATAGCACAACCAAGATCAGGATAGGTAGTCAAAGTTAAGCATGCAGTCAGATCCAGAAAGTCCAACAGATCATACGTAGAAGTCAGCAGAATGAGGGATATCAGATTTTGGAAGGTAACCAGGTCCAGGCAGCCTATGAAATAGAATACAGGAACTTCTCAATGACACTATAACTAAAAACATTCTGAGGACAGAGCAACAAGAAAAGAGAATAGAATTACAGGAAAGCAGGATCACACATACACACACTGTAGTGACGGCAACCTGAACACTACAGCAGGTGATTACAGCAACCTGGACAGCGGGTAATTACAGCATGTCCTCTATTGTGTTGTTTTTTTGTTTTTTTTTAAGGATGTACCTGGCCACGCCTATGCACATGCACAGCTCACCTGCACAGATAAATAGAATGGGTATGCTCATGCCAGGAAACAGGAAAGGGGCCTAGAGTACAGGGAAAACCAGAAAGGACCACAGGAAAGGGAGAAAACAGAGAAGCAGGACCCAGAAAAGAAGAAGAATGAACAGCAACAAGCAAACACCTCAACCTTGGAAAGAAAAGAGGAAAAACTGCCAGAAACAGAAGCCTCAACAGAAGACATAGTTTGCACACCACACCACCAGCCAAGTACCTGACACATGTGGGAGCAAGCCCACCCTAACTGCCCTTTCAGTTAAGTTACTGCAGGTAGGCTCATGGCAATATGTTTTCCAAGCTTAAATAGGGTTTTGTTGTCCATTATACAAATAATTGTTTTGTGATGGTGTAGGTTCACCTTTGCAGCACAGAACAATGTACAAACACATTTCGGATCCGTAATTTCCGATTCGGATGCTATCGGATGAATTCGGACATGGTATATTTTGGAAATTCGGACGCTCCGAATCCACGAATTTCCGAAATTTCGTCCGAATTTCGATTCGGAATTAAACAAATCGCACATGTCTAGTTAACATGCCAGGTTTAGACATATGCAGCACAGATGTAGCACCAAAGGCAACAATGCCAAAGTGAACAAAGCATGTCTTATGGCTTGGGCTCCAATGGACACAGGAATATGCCACAGATAGAGGTTATTTTCTCTTATCTGCTTATATTGCTTGTGTTATTAAATGTTATAGTTTGCTTGGTGTGCTCCTTGAACATGAATTGTCTCTAAATCAGCTCAGCTTTTTAAAATACTCAAAAACACAATCTAAAGTATTTTTGTAGAGGGCATACACAAATGGAATACAGGTAGTTCTCTTTATTATTTTAGCTCCAAAACAATGAAAGACTTCCATTACAGAGTCATCTGATAAGGCTTTAGAAGAAAAAAAAAGATTGGCTGTTATTTCTAAAGTCAAAACACAAGCTAATTATTTAGGGAAGTCTACTGGAACAAAATGGCTGACAAACTATTCTCAAGTGTAGCTTAATTACAGTATCCTAACTTGTTCTATTTTTGAAGTGTGTGTCTTGTACTAAATGATAAAAGTTATGTGAAAAGCTCATTTTAAATTGAATTTAAGCATAATTAGCATTACTTTTTTATTTTTCCAAGCCTCCGTAACCGAGCCCCTCTTTATTAACCGGCTGAAAAAAAGAGTATTAAAGAACTCTGACAGATAGTCATCCTAAGGGATGTACTTACAAAGGGGCTTTCTGAACAGTCATATCCTTAAAAGATCTGTTTGAAGCCACATGTGCAGTCACTGTCCTGTGGATGTTAACGAGGAACGTTACCATATCTTCAAAATAACAGCAAAGGCACCTTTAGAAATGTTTATTAATTACAATCTACAAACACATACAAGGAGGAAATGCCTTTCCCTGATATCTTATGAGATTACAGATGAGATTTTCCAGCAATGCTCTGCAGATGTAACCTTCCCAGGATGCAATGTTTGGGCACAATTACATCATTTGTGCCAAAATGGACCAGGAAGTGGATGAAAAACATGTATGTTTAACTAATGTTAGGCCAATTACGCGGTCAATCTTTATGGGGTAGTATTGCTGCTTGAGTCGTAGTGACTGAGCATGCTGGTCTGTTAATGGTTAACAGTTTGGGTAATGTCACCCACTTTGTGGGTGGACAGTCAGGGCCGTCTTTAATATCGATTGGACCCTGGGCAAACATTTTTTTGGGCTTTCCCCCGCCCCTACTCACCACGCCCTGGCCCATACCATGCGACAGGAGCAGATAGGAGAAGACAGCTCAAAGGGAGACGTGACCCCAAGTAAGAGGTGACCCCGCATGAGACATCACAAGGTCACACAGCGTACGGCAGGGCCAGAACAACAGTATGCAATGCGGATTGCATATTTAACAGGACGGTACCCATGTGTATCTTTCGCTGGCTCAAGGGGCAGCTGCTTTGGGCCCCAAAGGAGCTGCCCCTTGTGGACAGTGGTTGGTAAACGGTAATTTGATTGGTGGAAGTTATTGCTGCTTGAGTCGTAGTGACTAAGCATGCTGGTTCTGATAATGGTTAACAGTTTGGGTAATGTCGCTCACTTTGTGGGTGGACAGTGGTTGATGAACGGTAATTTGGTTGGTTTAAGTTATTGCTGCTTGAGTTATAATGACTAAGCATGCTGGTCTGTTATTGGCTAACAGTGGTTTTGTTTGGTAATAAAGGTTAAAGCCTATTTATTGGTTAAATTGATTAAAGCACAATAAAGGGGCCGCGGCCTATTCACACTAATAGGACAGGTAAAAAAATTCCTTAATGCACGGCCTGCAAAGGGCATCTGTGACCACGGACAATGATTCTGAAGTGAAGTCTCCTTCTGCTATGAATTAACACATTGCATCATAACTTTTACTAGTATGATAAATTAATAATGATGAGTTACTGATGCCTTCATCAACTTATTAAATTCACTGTGGCACTTGGCAGTCATGTGTTCTTTGGGATGATTCTGATCCTCAAAATGTTCCTCCTTCGGCCCACCTGCCAGCAAGTTGCAGTACTCATATCAAATTGGGACAATTGGTGATAAATCACATTTTGAATCACCTAATATCAGTAAGGTCACCCTGATCAGTGGTGTATAACATAATTCAGGAATTTTATATGATTCTATGAAGATTTGACAATTCTACATGCATATATTCACAATGCAGAGATGTACTGCTTGGTTCTCAAACCTATTCACTGATCACTATTTGTCGGAATATTTCTTCATTCCTGATATCCAGTGATATAATCCTGGCAACACAGCACCCAATGTACTTTTTTTAATGCTTACCCTTTTGTGGACAAGGGGCCCATCCTTTTACCGTGCTCCGGCTAGTGATGACTAAATCAAGATAATTGCTGATTAATCAATTTATATAATTATATAAAAAAATTAAATACACTATTTACATGTAGATCTGTCTTACTATGAAGTGTGAAGCAGCTTAGTAATCCAATTCAATGGTAGTGCTTATCCAGTTCCAGTCCACTTTTTCCCATTCTAAAAACCTAATTTTCCTTTTGTACCTAATACATAATTTTTCATATATGTATTTTTTTTACATTTGCATATTTATTTCAAATTATGTTGCAATTTCCTATAGTGGTTGCCCTGCAGTATTGTTCCAATTTTCTTTATGGATTCATCCTTTCCTTAGCCATGCCATTTGTTTTTTCACTGGGCTGTAGATCCTCAAATCATCTCTGAATTAATGCTGACACTGTCCTTCCTTCTGGAGGGTGGCTACTTTTGTTCCCCCATGGTCCCAGTGTGGCGGTGTGTGTTGTAAAGTAGCCACTGCTCCAAGCTCACTCCTGTGATGGACTACAATTTGAATACAAATTAGCAAACTAAACATGAGATTGTAGTCCACCACAGGAGCGAGCTTGGAGCGGTGTCTACTTTACAACACACACAGGGATCAGAGAGGATCTGAGGATTTACAGCCGAGTGATGCACACATAAGATACATTTTTGTCAATAGTTAAGGTAAGGTACTTGAAAGTATTTTAAAGCTGTAACTATGGGTAAAATTGAAATGCCAGTATGTTGCGCTAGGTGAAATTAAATCAGGGAGAACCAACTCTAATTCTCCTCCATTCACTTGTGATAAAGCTGCATTTAAAATATGTTGCATGTTAAAATGTGCATTTTAGGCCAGAAAAAGATTTACAACCCCCAAAACATTATCGGGGTTATTCACAAAAGGGTGAAGGGTTTGGAGAAGGCAGGGGAAGTGACCAATCTAGGACAACATAGCTGAACTGGAAAGTGAGCTGAATTGAATCATTTTTCCAAATCAGCTATTTTGACCTAGAATGTTCAATTCTCCTGCCTTATACAAACTCTTCACCCTTTTGTGAATAGCCCTGTAGAATAAAAAGAAGATTTTCCTATTAGACAACTATTAAACTAGTCTCACTATAACAGTACAATATACAAAATTCTACATTATGGCCACTAGATGGAACTAAGGAGCATAGGAAATAAATATTTCAGCCACACAACCCCTCCACCCCCCTCTAGTTGATGTCTTTAATTTTTGCTCATAGATAGGCTTTACGATAACATAATACTACGTACATAATTTTTCTGGGGACAAATTAGGCTTTCTTTTAGAAATATTGTTTTGCAAATAATCTATACAAAAATGATGTAAAAATATTTTATTGTGTGTTTTGACCGGTGTTATTTTTGAAATAAATAGATTAAGAGTATACCATCTAATTTGTCTAGTTTATAATAACACTATCATGACATTTCTGGCACAAAGCATGACAGTTTATCAAATAAAGGCATGTTTTAATTCTGAAAAATACTAAAAACAGTAAAATGATAGCTAAGGGGAAAATCGGAGGAAGGTGTTATTTGAGTGATTAGGGTAATTAGGGGTTAAAAAGGAACTATAGTCTGACAAATACATACAAATGTAAATATATATATATATCCAGCACAAACAGTAATACATTTAAGATGAGAAGGGGGTAAAAATAGCAATTTTAATTGAAAATGCTTCTTCTTGCCTTTCCTCTTCAGTTCCCTGTGCTGGCAGAGAGCCAACTACTCTTGTTTTGGAGACAACTGTATGGATTTCCCTTTACCTGATGAGACTCTCGGGGGGATTAGCAAAGTCTGGTGCACGCTACAAAATGCCCCAATTGCTATATGCAGGGGGCGTATCTGTTGCGAGGCAAACAAGGCGTTTTCCTCTGGCGGAAGATTCCAGGGGGGCGGCAAAAATGCCACCCCCCAAAACATTTAGGCTGCCGGGCTGCACAGAAACCGGCAGCCTGGCTGCCTAATGTCAACGGGGACGGCGGCGGCAGCGGGGGGGGGAGCAGGAGGGGATGGGGGGCGAGCGGGAGGCGTCGCCGAGGCTCGGGCAGGGTTAACCGTGCCAGGTAGGAGGACGACTGTGCTGGCCAGGCCCTGTGGGGGGCTTTGCTGGATCTGTCGAGGGCTTTGCAGGATCCGTAGGGGGCTCTGCAGCCTGCAAAGCCCACCACAGATCTTGCTCAGCCCCCCTGAGATCCAACAGGCTGAAGGGTCTCAGGGAGTCTCTGCAGGATCCATAGGGGGCTCTGCAGCCTGCAAAGCCCACCACAGATCTTGCTCAGCCCCCCTGAGATCCAACAGGCTGAAGGGTCTCAGGGAGTCTCTGCAGGATCCATAGGGGGCTCTGCAGCCTGCAAAGCCCACCACAGATCTTGCTCAGCCCCCCTGAGATCCAACAGGCTGAAGGGTCTCAGGGAGTCTCTGCAGGATCCATAGGGGGCTCTGCAGCCTGCAAATCCCACCACAGATCATGCACAGCCCCCCTGAGATCCTGGAGGGTCTCATGGGGTCCCTGCATGATCTTTGGGGGGCTTTGCATGAACCGTACGGGGCTCTGCAGCCTGCAAAGCCCACCACAGACCTTGCACAGCCCCCCTGAGATCCAGCAGACTGCAGGGTCTCAGGGGGCCTCTGCATGATCTGTGGGGGACTTTGCAGGATCCATAGGGGGCTCTGCAGCCTCCAAAACCCACCATAGATCTTGCACAGCCCCCCTGAGATCCTGGAGGGTCTCATGGGGTCCCTGCATGATCTTTGGGGGGCTTTGCATGAACCGTACGGGGCTCTGCAGCCTGCACAGCCCACCACAGACCTTGCACAGCCCCCCTGAGATCCTGGAGGGTCTCATGGGGTCCCTGCATGATCTTTGGGGGGCTTTGCATGAACCGTACGGGGCTCTGCAGCCTGCACAGCCCACCACAGACCTTGCACAGCCCCCCTGAGATCCTGGAGGGTCTCATGGGGTCCCTGCATGATCTTTGGGGGGCTTTGCATGAACCGTACGGGGCTCTGCAGCCTGCACAGCCCACCACAGACCTTGCACAGCCCCCCTGAGATCCTGGAGGGTCTCATGGGGTCCCTGCATGATCTTTGGGGGGCTTTGCATGAACCGTACGGGGCTCTGCAGCCTGCACAGCCCACCACAGACCTTGCACAGCCCCCCTGAGATCCTGGAGGGTCTCATGGGGTCCCTGCATGATCTTTGGGGGGCTTTGCATGAACCGTACGGGGCTCTGCAGCCTGCACAGCCCACCACAGACCTTGCACAGCCCCCCTGAGATCCTGGAGGGTCTCATGGGGTCCCTGCATGATCTTTGGGGGGCTTTGCATGAACCGTACGGGGCTCTGCAGCCTGCACAGCCCACCACAGACCTTGCACAGCCCCCCTGAGATCCTGGAGGGTCTCATGGGGTCCCTGCATGATCTTTGGGGGGCTTTGCATGAACCGTACGGGGCTCTGCAGCCTGCACAGCCCACCACAGACCTTGCACAGCCCCCCTGAGATCCTGGAGGGTCTCATGGGGTCCCTGCATGATCTTTGGGGGGCTTTGCATGAACCGTACGGGGCTCTGCAGCCTGCACAGCCCACCACAGACCTTGCACAGCCCCCCTGAGATCCTGGAGGGTCTCATGGGGTCCCTGCATGATCTTTGGGGGGCTTTGCATGAACCGTACGGGGCTCTGCAGCCTGCACAGCCCACCACAGACCTTGCACAGCCCCCCTGAGATCCTGGAGGGTCTCATGGGGTCCCTGCATGATCTTTGGGGGGCTTTGCATGAACCGTACGGGGCTCTGCAGCCTGCACAGCCCACCACAGACCTTGCACAGCCCCCCTGAGATCCTGGAGGGTCTCATGGGGTCCCTGCATGATCTTTGGGGGGCTTTGCATGAACCGTACGGGGCTCTGCAGCCTGCACAGCCCACCACAGACCTTGCACAGCCCCCCTGAGATCCTGGAGGGTCTCATGGGGTCCCTGCATGATCTTTGGGGGGCTTTGCATGAACCGTACGGGGCTCTGCAGCCTGCACAGCCCACCACAGACCTTGCACAGCCCCCCTGAGATCCTGGAGGGTCTCATGGGGTCCCTGCATGATCTTTGGGGGGCTTTGCATGAACCGTACGGGGCTCTGCAGCCTGCACAGCCCACCACAGACCTTGCACAGCCCCCCTGAGATCCTGGAGGGTCTCATGGGGTCCCTGCATGATCTTTGGGGGGCTTTGCATGAACCGTACGGGGCTCTGCAGCCTGCACAGCCCACCACAGACCTTGCACAGCCCCCCTGAGATCCTGGAGGGTCTCATGGGGTCCCTGCATGATCTTTGGGGGGCTTTGCATGAACCGTACGGGGCTCTGCAGCCTGCACAGCCCACCACAGACCTTGCACAGCCCCCCTGAGATCCTGGAGGGTCTCATGGGGTCCCTGCATGATCTTTGGGGGGCTTTGCATGAACCGTACGGGGCTCTGCAGCCTGCACAGCCCACCACAGACCTTGCACAGCCCCCCTGAGATCCTGGAGGGTCTCATGGGGTCCCTGCATGATCTTTGGGGGGCTTTGCATGAACCGTACGGGGCTCTGCAGCCTGCACAGCCCACCACAGACCTTGCACAGCCCCCCTGAGATCCTGGAGGGTCTCATGGGGTCCCTGCATGATCTTTGGGGGGCTTTGCATGAACCGTACGGGGCTCTGCAGCCTGCACAGCCCACCACAGACCTTGCACAGCCCCCCTGAGATCCTGGAGGGTCTCATGGGGTCCCTGCATGATCTTTGGGGGGCTTTGCATGAACCGTACGGGGCTCTGCAGCCTGCACAGCCCACCACAGACCTTGCACAGCCCCCCTGAGATCCTGGAGGGTCTCATGGGGTCCCTGCATGATCTTTGGGGGGCTTTGCATGAACCGTACGGGGCTCTGCAGCCTGCACAGCCCACCACAGACCTTGCACAGCCCCCCTGAGATCCTGCAGGGTCTCAGGGGGTCTCTGCATGATCTGTTTGGGGCTTTGCATGATCAGTAGGGGGCTCTGCAGCCTGCAAATCCCACCACAGATCATGCACAGCCCCCCTGAGATCCTGGAGGGTCTCATGGGGTCCCTGCATGATCTTTGGGGGGCTTTGCATGAACCGTACGGGGCTCTGCAGCCTGCAAAGCCCACCACAGACCTTGCACAGCCCCCCTGAGATCCAGCAGACTGCAGGGTCTCAGGGGGCCTCTGCATGATCTGTGGGGGACTTTGCAGGATCCATAGGGGGCTCTGCAGCCTCCAAAACCCACCATAGATCTTGCACAGCCCCCCTGAGATCCTGCAGGGTCTCAGGGGGTCTCTGCATGATCTGTTTGGGGCTTTGCATGATCAGTAGGGGGCTCTGCAGCCTGCAAAGCCTACCCAGATCCTACACAGCCCCCCTAAAATCTGGCAGACTGCAGGATCTGTAGGGGGCTTTGCCAGGTCTCAGGAGGGCTTTGCAGGATCTGTGGTGGGCTCTGCGGGGTCTATGGTGGGCAGAGCCCATTATGGATCCTGCACAGCCCCCCTAAGACCCAGCAGACTGCAGGGCCTCAGGGATCCTGCACAGCCCCCCCCTGAGACCACAGATTTCCTGCTATGCTACTAGCAGAACATGTCAAAAGCTGGATACAGCTTGTGCTCTGTATCCAGAGGCTGGCAGGTTACGCAGGAAGGGGTGGGGTAAATTTAGTGGGGGGGCGCACCCAAATTTTGCCTTGCCTAAGGCAGCCCCAAACCAGAATACACCACTGGCTATATGCGTGCTTAATTAGTGCTTCCTGTAACACATTTTTAGAAGTGGTTTATGCCAATTTGTTAAGTTGTCACATGGTGGTGGTGCACCACTCAATAGTGCAGTAAACTTCTTCCTCATATCTGAGGTTATCTTTTGCTAGGATCATTCTAAATGTTCTCCTTCACCGCTCCTTCCTGCATTGCTGCACCTTGCTGCCCATCCATACACATCTACCTCTCCTCTCCTTGCTGCAGTCCATTCTTACTATTATATTTACACTACTCTGGTAATGGTGTAAATTCTAGAACAGTTTTTCTTAATTAGAACATTGGTACAAGTGTTTCATTTTTGTTTGTGTACACGAGCTGACATATCAAGAACCTGTGTCATAGCACTTTTGGCACAGCTAGTGCAGCACCTTATAGAACTTGTCTTGCATTGTTGATTTGGAGCATGTTCTGTGCATCTGCACCAGTATATAATATACAGCTATGAGGCTACCTGGCTTTCTTATGGCTTGCAATCCATACATACAGTGATTATTATATGACTCCAATGAAAATGTTAATATGATTAAATAATCTCTGTCCCTTATGCTGGGCTTTGGAAGGTCATGCAACAATTGTGACTAGAATGTTATTATTATTATTATTATTATTATTATTATTAAGGATTTATATAGCGGCAACAGTTTGCATAGAGTTTTTTTATATATGCAAATGTATGTGTTTACAGCCTTGCAACACTTACTTCTTACAGTACCTGATGAACTAACAAGGTTTCCTTATTTTGCTTTTATCCATTATGGCAGAAGATTATAGTCATGGATATTAGTCAGTGTACACAACATTACATTCGTTTTAGGTATTTATATGGTAGCCTGCAGCATGCGGTCCAAACAAAACATAATAACAACACCAGAGGATGAGAGCATGCTGTTTGGTGACTGAATGATAGAGAAACAAGAGGAGGAGCTGTGCAGTGAGAAAGGGGGAGGACAGAGGGAGATACTGAGGTAAGGGAGGGAGAGACTTTGTTGGGTGGAATACTAATCAACCTACTTCTCAGTCTGCAGCAAGCAAGCTGCAGACATATACACACGCTTCAGTCTCACAAATGCTGGAGTCTCTCTATCACACATGCATACTACCTGCTGCATGCAGGTATGCTAACTTCACTTTACCACGCTAATACTTGATTTATTAGCTCCATCTGCTAGGCTGTAATAGTGGACCCTAACCTCTGACCTTCTATTTGTCCAACTTTCCTGCCTCTTTCCAGTTTTTTTTTCTCTATTTGTCCCCAGCCGATGGCTTTTGATGGATATAACAGCAGGAGGCTACTTCGCTCATCAATTGCCCCCCGGTTTCATTCTACAAGTTTGAATGCATCCTGTCTTCTACTAGAATAAAGGAAACCGGGAAGATCGGTCTGCTCCCATGGCAGGATTATTAGCATCATTAAGTTTCCTCAGCGCAGTCCCTCTCCTTGCTCTAGTTAAGGCTTTGATCTCTTGTGCTGGAGACTCAGATGGACGTGTGCAGAGAAGATTGTGATTCCGTGTATAGAAGAGCTGTCATTTCCTTTCCCTTTTTCCTGTCAGGGGGAATGAAGCACCATCTCATTCAACTTGGCACGAAGCAATGCAGATGATCTACAGGTCCTAGTTGGTACCTCACTCCACAGCAGTTGCATGCAAGTTACAGAGACCATCGTTTAACCTTTGCTTCGTTAATCACTGTAATTGCCAACTAGACCTCTGCGCCTGCACCCCTAGGTGACATGCAGTCGTTCATATCTCCTGTGACCAAAGCTATCCTAGTAGCTTTATTTATTTTTGCCATTCTCTTGATCCTCTATGTGATCTTGTGGTATATCTGCCGAGACGTGGATTGTGACCATGGAATTTAATGTGGGATACCGGGCAATGGATTAGGAACAGAGTTGGTCACATAAGGAGTAAATGAAGCCGTCATTAGCCACTATTTTTCATTACAAGCAAAGACCAGGAACTGACCTTCAGAACTCAGGGTGACTCGGTAAGTTGGCTTTTGTCAATAGTAACAAAATATGGGTTTTGAAACCCATCGATGAATTGCTTTATAAATAGTGGTAAACAAAATATATGATTTTTTCCCCTCATACGGTGTGTTGGTGTTTTGCATGTAATGTCACAGCTACTACATTGGCCAAATAACAAACATTTCAATAAATACAGTTATTGAAAACTTTATTGACCTTTGGAGGTACATTATAATTGAATCAATATACTTGTTGAGCGGTAGCTTAACAGTCTCCAGGAAAGGCATTATGTCAAGGTGTTTGAGTAAGGTTAGAGGTCATTTAGGGCAAGAGTTTAGGTTAGCTCAGATCATTGTTAAGTCTCACTCATCATTTTGTGGATTTCCCTACTGTGTCTTTCTCAGACTTTGTCATATTGGGATAATATTTTCTTTTTAAAAAAGCAGCTTTTAATTACAGACCAAGCCATGTTTAAAACTGAAGATATTTTCAAGACACAATGTACATTTGAATTCTAAATCTCAAACTGACCCCTTTCCTATTTCAAAGGAGCAAATGCTTAATAAATGCTCTGAGGATTGTGTTATAAGAGAGGAAAGTGACAGGTTTTGGTGTGAATTAATGCATGCAGGGCTTGATATGAACATGAAACACCCAGCGTACACATGATTTGTTTTGTCTTGGTGCATGAAGGGAGACGGGGAAGGACAGAAAGCATGAAAATGCTTTGCGGACCACATTGATATGCAAGAGATAACAGCAGCAATCTCATACTGATGATGAAGGAGAACCCTCAGGATGAAGGCAGGATAGTCATTGAAAAGGGAAATAGTTTGTCAACGTTTAGCTGGAAATGCTTACAACAAAGATGGCGAGGCTGGAAGAATGGACACAGCTTCTTTAAATGAGGTATATTTATCAAAATGCAGTTCGCCGGCAAAAAAAAAAAAAAAAAGCTTACCTCAGACATTAGCCTTTTATACGGTGTTCTCTCAGAGCCTGTGGCTCTGGCAGCTGTACTGTGAATGATAAACACACACCACACCAAGTCTATAGCCCAGACTGGAAAAACAGCATTCTTGTGCATCTTTTGGCAAAATGTTGCATAGATTGGGCTAAATTGATTATTTCTAAGTTGGACGAGATGTTCAGCTAGCTTGGAAAGTTTAATACAGTGTTCAGACATGTTAATTGGGTGCTAGGTGCATGAGATAAACGTGTAACCTTTTCCCCGCTTTGGCTCAGCTCACTTTTTGCATTCTTCATGGCCAAGCTTACATTTTCTTCTTTTACGTACACCGAAGCAACATCTGACCCCATCTCAAGATTGGCAGATTTTGTGTACCCTATAGTACTCCTGTAAATATTTAAGAAAACCATTTTCCATAACAATTATCATTTTAGCACCAATAAACCCAATACAATTTCCAAAATTGGAAGCATTAAAACAGAACAGAGAAATAAGTAGGCTACCATTGACCTCCTTCAAGAAAATGTTAGTTGCCTGGCCCAATGACCCAGGGCACGTTTGCAGCTAATGAGGTCTCCCAATCTGCATGCCTGTTCTGGGTCAGTTGTGAAAAATGTAAATGGAAATCAAGGGACTTACATGACAGCTAGACAACTATTAATTGCAGAAGGAGAGGTCAGCAAAGACAGCCTGTATATTTCACTATACAGGAAAATTGGATGACCACACAACACCTACGTGTGAACTCTCCCTTTATTCTTTCATAAAAGCATAACACATGGGGTGCATTGAGAACTCTTACACGTTTCACACACACGGGTGCTTACTTTGTGTGAAACACGTCATACGTCTCAATGTATCTCTTTGTTATGCTTTTATGAAAGAATAAAAAAAAAAGAGTTTGGACATAGCTGGTCTGCGGATCTAATTTCCCTGTATGGTGGTTGTCAGTAACTAGCTGGACAAGCACCTGGCTATAGCAGACAAGCATGGACTAACTTGGAGTGACACACTGCTTCTCTAGTCTGTATATTTTACTATGTGTATTCTTTAATAAATGACAAATGCATCCATACTTAAATCATACCTGTTGTGGAAAAAAAGCAACTAGAGTAACACTAGGTGTTAAATAGAGACACCTAAACGTACAGGGTTAACTCTTCTAGGGGAGCCCCAAGTCCTGAGGTGCTCAATTATGCAAATAGTAACCTGGGTATACAGTTATCCAAATATCGCCTTTCACATCTAGATCCTCACCTTTGTATTTCTCCTTTCACATTTAGTGATTAAAAGTGTGATAGAGGAGACTGTAAGAGCTGGAGGGCTAAAGTTTGGGGGCTTTGATCAGTTTTTGCTTAATTAGGAGCCCTGGGTTTTGGTACTCCTGGTAGGTTATAGAAGATAACCCAAGGTATGTACAGAAACCTCTACTATATGTTATATGTCTAGGTAAAACCTTTCCAGTTATGGATTAAGTACAGAGGGTTAGTCATTTTTTTGTTTGTTTGTTTTACTGTCTCTGATCTGCTTGGGAAATTTCCCTTCACTTCCTGTCCTAGTGAAAATGTTGTTACTATAGCAAACAGCAAGGGGAAATCATCAGTATGGACAGAAATAAAAAGCTAACAACGGTTCTCCCACTCCACTAAAAAAACAGTTTGTTTGTTTTTTTGTATTGGCATTGCACCCAGTTTCACCTTAACCTCATCTCCTGGTGACAACATTCTTATGACAGTAACCTATTCTATCCAAAAGTAATAATAAAAAGTCTAGGCTACATATACCCTTTAATGCACCAAAATAGACCAAAATAATTGGACCTGCAGCATCTTCCCATGTGCAGCACACCCCAATGCAGGTTCACTGGGGTGTGTTACCATAATACACTGGCTCTAACTTACACCAATATCTTTTAGTATTTCCATACCACCCTACTGTCCCTCATTTGGATGGACTGCATAATTAAGTAAATTCCTCTGTCCCTCTTTCCTCCTCAGTTGTCCCTCTTTTTTGGTCTGATGTACAGATATCTATGAAATGTTCTATTGAACTACCAAAAGTGTTATTAAGCACTCTTATCTCTTAATTATCTTTGCTATTTTGAAAAGCCAGTATAAAGGAAAAATTATGTTAAAAAAGCAATTTTAGGTTTAACCAAACATTTTTGGCATGTAAAGTCTTAATGTTCCGCATAACTGGGGGTGTGATAGGGGTGTGTCCATTGCCTAAATACATTGTCCTGGAAGGTGTCCATTTTTCTAATCTCAGGAAGTTGGGAGGTATGGATTTCACCTGTTGTTGATTTAAATTAAAACTATATGCCTACAATTATACTTACACCTCTAGTGTGTGTGCAAAACAGTGAAAAATGATGATGCACAAAAGTGTAAAATGGCAACTTACAAAAACTTACAGTGGCGAGTGCCACTGCTGACCTCCATTTACAAAATGCTAAGTGCCTGCTTGTGTCTGGTTTCTGTACCTCTGACTTACGGACTATGAGCAAATGGAACTTAGGTAAAAGTCAGACTTCCTTAACTCCATACTGTATTTGTTCCAAATCAGCAATTCAGTAACTATTGAAGTCATTGTATTAGCATGGTGGAGTGTTTTCAGATGAAGACCAGCAATGTCTGCCTGCATGAAAAAAATTAATTTAGGCCAGGTTCACATGTGGGCAATCCGTGATTGTGCGGCAATCGTGCATGAAACCGTGCAGACACGGAATTGCACACCACCGCTTTATTTTCTAATGACATCTCAGTCGCCCCAGGCAGATTGTGCGGTTTCCTGCCGGGGTACTGCCCATGCAATTGTGCACGATCGCGGTTTAAAACATGTACCTTTTTTCAGTGATTGTCGCACAGATGTAACCCCATTGAAATCAACGGGACCACGCGGCAACTGCTGTGTGCATTGCCAAAGTCTGCACCAGCCCTTAACCTCCCTGGCGGTATTCCCGAGTGTGGCTCGGGGTTAATTTTCAGTACCAAGAGCGTTAACCCCGAGCCACACTCGGGATAGCACAAAAGTGTCACTTACCTTGTCCCTGCGAGCCTGCGGTGTCCTCTGCTGTGTGCGCCCGGCCGATGCCGGCATTCGGCTTTCAGTTTAGTTTTCGAACGTCACAGCGGAGGGGCGGAGGGGCGGAGCCGGCGGAAAATTCAAAAGTGCAAACATGACATTTACACAGAATACAATACAATGTAATCTACTATAATTACATTTATGTATCAAACCATTTCACTTCAATTTTGTCCCTAGAGCTTTGTCCAGTGCCCTGCCTGCACTTTTACTGTTCATTCTGCCTATAATCTTGAGAACCTCCATGGCATCCAAAAAGCATCCCTTTAGGTGAAAAGCAGTTTTAGACCACTAGAAAACAGCGATAGTAAATTAGAATCACTTGCAGAATTGAGTGATAGCGATTCGTTGGGATCACTGAATCATTGTCATATAACATAGTAACAGCGACTACGGTGAGGTTACAGCATACACCGGTACCGCAAAATAACAAACTGTTGCAAATCAAACATATTCAGCAAGACTTCTGAGGTCAAACCAGCAAACGTGTGTCTTATCTAAATATAGTAAAATCGTTTACAGCCATACTCCACATAGTTCCATTTCACAATAAAAGAAGGTTCTGTATCTAAATGTGGGGACAGAAAAGGGAAGAAGAGAGGGGAGTGGGTCCGGACGGGGCCTACAGCACCCCTCAAGGGTCCTGATCGCCGTCCTGGGAGCTCCGGGTGGTGAACTGTGCAGAGGTTCTATAGTACAACCATGGTCCCCAGGTGGTATTAAATTGGGCTTCGGTTCCTTTCAATGAGGCTGTGAGGTCTTCCAATAGATAAATATCCTGGACCCTGGAGAGCCACCGCTGAATTGTAGGAGGCTGGCGGTCCCGCCACTTCAGGGGTATACAGGCTCTGGCTGCATTTACCAGATGATGAGTTAGTGAGTGTCTGTATTTTGAGGTCGGGCGGTGGGTCAAATGGAGCAGGCATGCCGCAGGGTCACCCCTGAGATCTGCCCCCGTCAGGTGTTCAATTATCTCCATGGCCCCCTCCCAAAAGGGCTGGATCCCAGGGCAGCTCCAGAAGACATGTAGCATTGTGCCTGAGTCCTTCCCACATCTCCAACATAAATCCGGAATTGAAGCGTTCATCTTATGGAGCAACCATGGAACCCTATACCAACGTGTCAGGATTTTATATCCTGACTCTTGATATCTATTAGCTATAGATGCCTTAAATGTCATTTCCAAGATAACCTCTCTTTGCCTGTCCGTAAAGCTGCATTGCAATTCTGTTTCCCAGTGTTGTAGGAAATGTAAAGGGGTGTCGTCCGCCGGGTCTTGTAGTAATTTGTAGAGTTGGGACACCGCATGTCTGGCGGGGAGACTACCTGAGCATCTGCCCGGAGTTTAGCTTTAAAGGAGAACTATGGGGTTAGGGCTTTTCCCCATAGTTCTCCTAAGGGTAACGGGAGGACACAAACTAGCGTCCTCCCGTCACCCAACGACGCAGCCGGAACGGATCCCGACAATTATGTCTGGATCCACCCAGCTGCGTGAGTGACAGCTGGCTCTGCCTATCTAGTCAGCACTGGAGGATCGGACAGGGGAGGGGGGAATCCAGTCCCTCCCCTGTCACGGCTCTCTGCCGGCACAGGATCGAGAAGTGAGCGAGCGCCGGTATGTGTTCACTCACTTCCCGATCTACTGAGCCGACCTGTGACAGTTTCATTATCACGGGTCGGCTCAGATTATAAGGCTGAGTGAAAATCACTTGCCTCATAATTCTCCTTTAATCCCTGTTTCAAAATGTTTGCACGTGTACACACACACACACGCACACACACTCTCTCTCTCTCATTTCTCATTATTTTACTAATAAAGCACCCATGAGATGGGTTTGCCAGAATATTGTAGGTAGGCCAGCCAGCAGCATGTTTTCCTTTTGACGCCCTCAGTCCAATTGTTTCTACATTAAGCTCTTCCAGACTAGGACAGTGAAGGAGACGGTTATTAGTTGCTCCTCAGCTTGTGTGTGTAATTTGAATTTGAGCCGAGAAAAAAATAAAACTGTCTTTTTCAGAAAATCAGATTAGCTTTTACATGTAAAGCAGCATCCGAATCGTCATCTGCTGGCCATCAAAAGTAACTATTAAAAAGGTTAACTAGTTACCCGGCTAAAACAATGTAAAAAAATATTCTTTATCATTTAGGGCCGAGCACATATAAATATTTTGCAAAAACACTATGCATTCCATTTAACCCAGAGTTAAAGAGACATTTATAAATGCACACATCTTCATAAAAGAAAACAGTCTGCATTTATTATTATTATTATTATTATTATTTTTTGCATAGGAGCCTGTAAAGTATTGCAACTGAGATCAGTGGATTACAGGTGCAATGATCTGGCTCCTGCAAACTCTTCCTCGTCCATGTCTGTACCTCAGTATGGACATTCAGTAACGTGGACGGGAGAATGAATGGACTACAAGTGCTATGGAATTTGTAGTTTCTCCATTCACAGATCCTGTCAAAAGATCTGTGAATGGATGATGTGGCTGTGTGGGCGGAGCCACACAAAGCCACGCCAAATCCAAAAATCAGTACCAGCCTGTGGGGAGAAGAACCCTGCGATTCGGGTAAGTGTGTACATGTTGTGGATTAGAAATTAGCAGTGTTAATAACAATGTTGCCTGGAGTTCTTCTTGAATTAAGAGGAATGCTTATTGTGATGAAACTAAATTGTGGCATACACTAAACACAAAAACAGTTTTCATTTCAGTGGCTGGAAATCTCTTGTGCGTGAAACTGTCTCTGCAACTCTAGTGCTAAGTCTTCACACCCCCAATTACATCCACAGTGTTGGAAGTTTTTGGTGCCATGATTTGAGACTTGTCATTAAATGCCAAGGCTGACCTTCAGAAAATGCTAGTCGATGCAATGTTGATCCTTTGGCTATTTTCAGTCACTGACCAACAAAAAGTATTCAGATAAGCAATTTTGATTTCACTGGCTACATTCTTGTTCCAGAAAGTATTGAAGTCAAAGTATTACTTGACAGCAAAGCAGCTAGCATTTTCAGGAGGTCATTATTTTTTTTCTCATGACAAGTTTTCTTTTAACCTCAATTAAAAATGACAGCTTAATTTTCTCATACTGGCCTGATCATTTCTACAGTTCAGAGTCATGTTGAATGAGGATAGCTTTATCTCATACTCGTATGGCAGGAGGAGAGCAATTCCCATTGAAATCTGTGCTGAGCTGATGTATAATTTATAAGCCCAGCATGAGGAAAAGAAGCTCGGATTTTTAATTTTAAAAAATTGCAGCGTAACAAAAATTCTGTGACATCGCCCCAAGGGTGACCTTGATTGCAGAGGGACGCAACCACATATAACCTAGTCTTAAAGGAGAACTATGGGGTTAAGTCTTTTCACCATAGTTCTCCTTAGGGTAACGGGAGGACACAAACTAGCGTCCTTCCGTCACCGTAGGCTCAGTAAACCGCGGGCTCGCAGTATACTGAGACGCCGCAGCCGGAGCGGATCACGTCAATTGTGCCTGGATCCGCCCAGCTGCGCGACTGACAGCTGGCTCTGCCTATCTAGAGGCAGAGATAGCTGTACCCGCCCCCTCCCCCGTCCGATCCACCAGTCAGCGCTGGAGGATCGGAGCGGGGAATCCAGCCCCTCCCCTGTCACGGCAGAGAGCCGTGACAGGATCGAGAGATCAGCGAACGCCGGTATGTGTTCGCTCACCTCCCGATCTACTGAGCCGACCTGTGACAGTCTCATTGTCACAGGTCGGCTAGAACTATGAGGTGAGTGAAAAGCACTCACCTCATAGTTCTCCTTTATAAACGGACACATCCGACTCCTCATAGACCAACAAGGGGGCCGTCAGTTTTCATTTTCACATATTCAATAGGAAATATATGAATAGGAAAATATTCATATTTTCCTATTCACATAGCATAACTAAAAAAAAAAACATTTAAGAATTGTTGCTTAACTTTACAAATGCTCTTTTCTGAAAACTCCAGAAATGAAAAATCTTACATAACCCTGAATTTCTTTGTAACATTTATGAGGTGGCTGGGTAGTTATGTTTTGCTAATAAACCATGTCTGTACTATGCTGACAGATTTCATTATCGGTCAGTAACTAGATATGCAGGACTGTCTGACCTACAAACACCTGGTGAACATCTGCACTTAAAGCATATCTAAATTCAAAAACAAAAATGTAATATATTGCAGTTTTCCAACCTATACATGTGGTGGGTGGCTATATTAGTTTTCTTTTGCAGACTTTTCTTTCCCTTTATGTTTGTTGGTGATCCGACCAGTAACACACTTCATGTCTTAGGGTGGCTTCACTCTTTGGAAGAGAGACAGCCACCCTTAGACAGCAGCATTGACACCCAGTGGAGAGGGTTGTGCTAGATGCTCTAGCCGATTTAGATGGACTTGACCAATAAAATAAATCTGAACTTCAGCTAACACTTTTTAAGCAGCTACAGTTTTATTTATTGTTTTCCTTTTGGGATAAAGGTTTTACATAAATTAATATAAGATGACCATTGTAAGCACCCCTGTCAGTATTAAATGGTTTGCCTCTTCCCTCTATCTGTCACTTTTTAATGGACAGTTTGGTCTGTTAGAGGAAAATGAAAAATAAAAAAAAATTACTGGCTGGATCACCAGGTTAAAATACATCGAAAAAAGCCAAAAAATAAAATAAAATAAAACTAATACAGTCACCCCATTTAAGGATTGGTAAGTTGCAATATAGTATATGTTTACTTTTGGGTTTAGATAACTTTAAGAACCCAAAATATTTGTCATTTATAGTTGGGACAAAAATACCCTGGAAGCATCCCAGACCAAAAGAGAAATATTTAATCACAACCATAATGAGGCAGCTCAGGCGGCATCTCATTGGGGGGTCGGCCAGTTGAGGGGAGGGAATCAGGAAGACGGTCACAGTGTCCCAGGTTGCCAGGAGCTCTTAGCAACCTGTAACGCTCTTTGTGGCTTTCCACCCAGCTCACTGACGTCACCGTTTGCCAGGAGCTGAGCAGTATGCCCTTGCTGGTGTCCCACCAAGCTCCTGGCAACCAGTGACATCAGTGAGCTGGATGGGATGCCAGACATAGCAGCTGACAGCTCAGTCTGACATTCCCCCTCCCTCCTGCAGACAACAAATTAGAAAGGGCACCCTACCTGCCCTCCCCAGATCGACAAAATCGGGGACAGCATGCTGCAGAGGGAATAGGGGATTTGTACTTTCGCCACAGCTGAGGTGCCAAGGTTGGTATAATTGTAAAGACTCTGCAGGGTATTTATCAATGTTTTTTTTTACCCAAGATTCATTCATTTTCAGATAAGATTAAGGTCGAAAAATGGATGAAGTGGGTGAAAATTGTGCAAATCATGCATGCAAATAATGAGAAATAAACCCCTCTTTGACTTATATATAACTATCTGGTAGCTATTATACAATGGCTACAAACCAAGCCAGATGAGTCATAGACTTGTACAACTCTACAAGTAATCCCCTTGATATCTGTCTTTTGCTGCATATTTACTTGTTAGCCAATTTTGTGAAATGTGTTCTATTTGTCTCCGTGGAAAATGTGATATGTACACCTTTGCTCAGTGCTGACTGCACTAAACATATATGCACATATTTTTGGTGCAGTCATTAGGATTTATTTACTAAAATAGAAGAACATTTTCCATTTACAAAGTGAATGTTCACTTAGCTTATTAAATAAGGTGAAGCAGTGTTCATGTAAATCGTCCAATCAAGTAAAAAGCATGGTTTTGTTTTTTTCATTTTCCTTTCACACAATTGGGTATCCAGCTGTCCGAGAGGGAATTCCCCCACTTTGTAGCGATTTCTTCTCACTTTTCGCAAGAACTGTCAGTATGAAATTAAAGGTTGGGTTGGGGGGCTGGTGAACAGGACAAAACTGTATAATTGCCCTGATAGACTTGTGGGGTTATGGAAAAGTAAACCTCTTCCTATGGTTACACATTTCAGAAGTAATATATTTTTACATTTTTTAGTGGTGGTCACGTGACAGCTTTACCCCCTTTCTCCCCAAGCTCCAAGGTGTGGAGGTGGAGACTGCTTAGTATGATCATCCTCTTCCACTGACATTACAAATCCCAGAAGCTCTTTCGCTCTATGGATACAAGCATAGCATGTTCATGCTGTACACTGGAATAGGTTTGTGGTTCCATTGATGAAACAGTGCATGTACGTTTTCTTGAGTAAATCAGGTATTGATTGTACATATACTAAAACAAACAAGACAGTCCATTACTTTTATTATCACTATTAATCTTAATCCATAAACCTCATGTGCAAGATATAAAAAATACTGTTGAGTGGGAAATATGGATGGTTAATTAGCCTACTGAAATTTCCAGTATACAGCACTCTTGTCCTATACAAACCTAGTTAAAATATGGCCAATGAATGTATTGTTAACACATACATTTTTATAAAGGCATTTTAACTTTGATTATGCTTGTTAAAATAGGATTTTATTCTGCAAAACACACTGTTTGCATAATTAGGTCATGGAGTGAAAATGTGGCAATAAACAAGTATTTGGTATGAAAAGCACTTAGCAGTTGAAGAAAATAAGAGCCTGAATAACATATAAACAAACACAAACCAATGCGAAGAGTTTTAATACATGCAGCATACTAGGCTTTTTTGAGTAGAGCGGTACAGACAACCTTGGACAATTTAGCCACATATCCAACACACCAGGAATTGAGCACCAGTAGTAAGGACCCCAATAAAAAAGTGGTAAGTGGTTTGTGAACCCTCACCTGTACCCTATATTAGTCCTAAATTTAATGTTGGGTGGGATTTCCTTGACTTGTCTGTCTATTCATAATTGCTTGTCCTCTCTGGTCAATATAAGGGCACACAACAGTTAGATTTTTTTTTTATTCAACTTATAGAACAGATATATAAAAATCTATTTGATGTGCTGCTATATATAGTGTGTGCAGAGATCCTCAAGCAGTTAACTTACAAACACTGGGCACTAGGTGCTTTGTACCTGTAGTCAAGGCTGTGATCTGGGGTTCCTTTTAGCTTTGCACATTTATGAGCGTGTAGATTGGCAAGACTTCGCTTGATGTTTGGGATCCCAACCCTGGAGTCTGCATTGGTCTTGGCAGCTCAGGGTAGGGATCCCCTTGGGCATCTTTGACCTATTTGTTCATTCATATCTCCATTTTTTTTAAATAATGGCCGTACATCAATTAGGTTTTCCTTTGAATGACCTTTAAATCAACTAGTGTAAATGTGCAAATAACTTTCTAACGTGAGGGCCCACTTGAGCAATCTCTTTAATTTATATCTAATCAAGTCATCCCTATATATGCACTATATTGTTATTGATACATTTTGCTGAAATGATGAAATCAAAGCTAAGGGATATTCGGCTGGTGTCTGGCGAGCTTTAGTATGTACAGATAACCTTGTTCTCTTCAGGGTAATGAACATGAAAGGAACTAGATTGGTGGGGGATCTCTTGATGTTCTAGAATTCTGGTCTGTGTTTTGCACTGGTCGTGCAGGTAAATTCCTCATTGTATCCATTTATACCTCTTTGTTCCCTCTGACCTTGTTTCCTTGGATTACATTCTCAACTAGTTTTTCACAGTAACTCACTTCAAAGTAAAATATTCTTCCCAAGTATTCTTCACGTTCTATATTCATCCTTTGCAAATTACATATTATTATTCTATAAACAGTGAGTCACTGTTTCTGACATATTCATAATTGTAACAGAAACGTATATTATATGTTCCCAGATTGTTGCAGTACAACCTGCATGCGGTTCACAGAGCAACTGATTGATATTTAGCGTGCTGCAATCAGTCAGTGAGGCCATGCAACCACCTGCGCATTCTGCATTGTTGTCATCAAGTCATATAACGGTCTATTTGCTCCGATGATAATGAATCTGTGCTTTATTCGTTCACAGCTAGAGAAATGAGAATGTGAGGTCAAACAGCTGAAAATTTGACATTTTAGACCTGTCCTGGTGTTGGAAAGAACCCAATGCACATGTTATAATTTGTTTTGTCCTCTGAAGCAAGTGTCTGATGCTGTGATTGTTAGACATATGGTGAAATGTTACTCTATACACATAAAGGGGAATATTTATAAAAGTTAAGTTAAATCAAGTTACAGAATCTGGACTGCATTCAATCTTATTCACCAGCTCTCACTCTTTGCTGCAGTTCTAAACTTTCAGAGCAGCAGACACAGAGGGCTAATGCTGGGTTATGCTAATAAGGATTTCGGCTTGAAGTGGATCTTTACCCCATTTTACTAAAAATCACATCAGCCTGCAGATCTGCATACTAACATGAAATCATCTTACATTCATTAGTTAAACAAACATATTTTTCCTTTACTGTTTTCCACTTCCTGGTCCTCTTAGGCATTAGTGATGTAATCCAAGAATAACAGATGCACCCAGGGCCACTGATAGGGGAGGTACAGTCAGCAAGGGGGCCCGGGTCTGGCCAGCCATACATGTGACAGAAGCAGTGTCCATGAAAACACTTGACCCATGACTCTACCCTTCAATGTGCTGTATCAGCCTTTTGTCCCCAGTGTGACCCATCCCTCTTTGTCTTCATGTAAAGCTTAGCAGGTGCTGTTGGCATGGTAAGGTTTACTATCTAGTCTCTCAGCCTTTTCCTCATTGTTCTGATATCACAGTGCAGAGCATCGTCAGCACCCTCCCATCCATTTGTTTACTGATCTTCCTTTGATCTCCACTGACAGAGTCGCCGTGCTGGTCCCAGACGCACCGGGCACAGCGGATCTTGGGATCCGGCATCGATCGGGAGGGCGGGTGGCGCACACCGGCACCTACTACAAGCAATCGGGCATCTCTAGAGATGCCCGATCAATTGAATGTAAACAGCCATCGCTGGCTGTTTACATTTCTGACAGTTTCCCTACTCATGTGCGTGCTGGGCCTATAAGGCTCCCGTCTGGCCGTTCAGGAACGGCCAATGGACAGAAGGTGGTTAAAGTGACACTAAACTCAAAAAATGTAATCCTAAAAATGCATTCAAATATCTTAACTATTAACAAAAATGTATCCTGTGTGTATCACTCAGCTGTATATCCTCAAATCATCTCTGACTTCATGCGGACAATGTCCTTCCTTCTGGAGGGCGGCTACTTTTGTTCCCCTGGTCCCTGTGTGTGTTGTAAAGTATCCACAGCACCAAGCTCACTCCTGTGATAGACTATAACTTCAATACAAATTAGCTAACTGAACGTGAGATTGGAACGGTGGCTACTTTACAATACACACTGGGACCATCAAGAAAAAAAAGTAGCCACCCTCCAGAAGGAAGGACAGTGTCAGCACCAATTCAGAGATGATTTGAGGATCTACAGCTGAGTAATACACAAATAAGATACATTTTGTTAAAGAGGAACTTTACCCATATCTTCAAAATAACAACAACACCTTTAGAAATGTTTAGTAATGACAATCTACACACAGATGCTTATAGATAATTGCTGGGATTTTGTAATTTGCATACTTTATTTTTCTTTTCCTCTTCTTACAGGCCATTTTTACTACGGGCAGATAAATCCACCTCCCTTTACTCTCTGGAACTCTAGCACATGTGACTAGGACATCTCAGGGGAGGAAAATGCCTTTCCCTGAGATCTCATGAGATTACAGATGAGATTTCCCAGCAATGCTCTACTGATGTAACCTTCCCAGGATGCAACGCTTAGGCACATTACATCAATTTTGCCAAAGTGGACCAGGAAGTAAAAAAACAAACAATTATAAGTAGAATGAAAATATGTTTGTTTAACTAATGAATCAAAGATGACTTTATATCAGCATGCAGAGCTGCATGCTGATGTGATTTTTAGCCAAAGGGGGTAAAGGTCCGCTTTAACAGTTAAGGTAGTTGAAAGCTGGGGGAGGCCTTGAATTAGTGTCTTGCATTTTAGTGGTGCTGGTGGCCACCTTGCCTGCACCAAGGAAATGCATGATACTGGGTGAAAATTTAAGGGCACACCTGACAAAGCCATAAGGCACCCTGGTTGCGGAAGGCTGCCCTATTATTATTCTGCTCCCTTCCTCCTCCTGTTGGTACATAAATGATTTATGTGGCTGCCTCTGAAAGCAGACACTTATTACAAAGCAGAGGCTGACGGTGACAGCCGGAACACATTAGAGCCGACAGCAGTGAGGGCAAATAATAACCTGCGTGTTTACTGTTTTTTACACTTTCACTTCCGGGCTTTATCATCAGTTTTGGATTCAAGCAGGATCATCTTCTGGTTTAGTCCATTTTGTTCACATTTCAGTATGTTGTTCTGTTAGGGATGACCTTCTGAACACAGATCTTCTAAATAGTAGATGAGCAATGTTGAGTTCCTCTCAGACTGAACAAGCCTGCTTATTTACCACTTACTTATTTCATTAACAATATACAGTATTTTCAGCTACAGAACTTGTGATTAATAGCTGTTTTTTGCTTCTCACACAATTCTCAGATCTCTAGAGAATGTAGAGTGTGGGAATCCCAGCATTTTCTGATATGCTGCAGCCAACCACACCTAACATCAACAATCATCCCCTGGTTAAAGTATTACAAAAGTATTAAAGACAGACAGCCAGATAATTTTCAGAGGGCCAGAAATAGCAGCACTCATATTTTTTTCATGACAGGTATACTTTATAGATCGAAACCCAAACACTAACATCTCATACAAGCTTTCTCCTGTTAATGCATTCAAAAAAATGTTAGTCTTTTTTTTAATCTGCCGCTTTCAGGCATTTCCTGTTATGGGTTGGCAACTGTCTCTCATTTATTCTTCTGCGCTGTTGGCCTATTACATGCAAGGGGTATGTAGCACCAGGCACATAAATTACCTCTAATGAATTGTGTCTCTTGTCCTGCTGGCTGCTACTTTAACAGGGTTAGTCACAAAAGGGTGAAGAGTTTGGGGAAGACAGGAGAAGTGAACAATCTAGGACAACATAGCTGATTTGGAAAAATTCTACAATTCAGCTCACTTTCCAGTTCATCTATGTTGTCCTAGATGGTTCACTTCTCCTGCCTTCTCCAAACTCTTCACCCTTTTGTGAATAACCGTGTTAGTGTAGAAATCTTCCCTCCATTGACACCGTATTCTCCTCTCAACTCTGATCTTCCTATGCTATGAAGGTTAAGATCAGAAACTGTTACTGTTACTTTGAAGCATTGATGCTCACCCTCCACTTCCTCTTATTCCTCACCCATTAACAGAACTCACAGTCTTTCTCAGAATGCAAAGCACTTTGCGAATAGAGGAAGTGAATCCTGCCATTCATCTGCCCATGCTCTATTCACAGAGTGCTTTGCATTCTGGGGAAGCATACAAGTTCTGTGAATTAGTTAGAGAGGAGCAAGGCAATGGCGCTGAGGGTTCAGAGTCACAGCGGTTCATCTTAACCACTGCAGCTACAGAAAATCAGAGCTGTGGGGAGCAGGGCCATGCCTATAATGAGGCAGTCTGTGCTCACATGGGGGTGGGGGGGGGGGGCAGAGCAGCATGGCTGCTCTGCTGCACAGTGTTTGCAGTGTGCCTGCTGCCCCCTTTCTGGCCAGTGTATCCCAGGTTGCTAAGAGCCGGACGGGGAGACGTGTAAGGGCCATACACTTTTCCCTGTCCAACTTTTAGCAATTGGGGATGCTCGGGCTGGTGTCCCACCCAGCTCCTAGCAACCAGTGACATTAAAGAGCATCCAGCCCCCCCAAGCGTCCGGTAAGATCCACCACCCACGTCACCACTGACCTCAGGCAGCGAAAAGGCAAGGGACACCCCTGAAGGGGAGTATCCGGCACTAGCAAAGCGAATAATTCTACACTAAGCAGCAGCAGCCACCAGGACATGGAACACACTTCATTAGAGTTAAGTTATGTCCCTGGTGCTGTATGCCAAAAAAGTCAACTAAACTTCAACCTCAAAGAATATCTACACACTAACTGTTTAATTTAGTATACGTTGTGTTGATGGTGCTTTATACACACACACACACACACACACACACACACACACACCTTTCAGCTTCAACATATGCATAGAAAAAAATGCTTATGGAAAAAGCAGTGCATTTTAACATCCTGATGCCAGCATGAATTAATATCCCCTCAATCACTTCACATCTACTGGTTCTGAATGTTTATTGTACTGTGATCTTTTTGTTATATTGTACATTCTGTACATTTGAGTTCTGTAAGTCATTTCAGTAGCAACAGAAATCAAATACAAGAGAAGGATTCAAAATACACTTTGGTAGTCTAATATAAAAATTAAACTCTTGGGTTTATTTGATAAGGCAGAACAACAACTGAGAACGTCATCTAACCTCTGTCAGTTATGATTTATGTAAGGCTGGATGAGTATGGGTATCACGGAGTAGAAATTGAAGGAAAACTGTAGTAGTAACATTTTACTTGCTTGATTCAATTAGACATGGCTATAAATGGGTTCATGTGTTTCTGTTGTTGAGGTCTACTAAATGTTGCCAAACTAGAACGTGAACAAGCATTTGGGTATATGCACTGGCTTACCAGTTTAAAGGGGAACTTACCAGTTTTTAGCTTGACTGACAGCAAAGCCAAGTAACCCTCACTGCCCATCTAAATACCACACAAAGACACTAATAATTAAAAAAATTGCAAATTATTGTAATATATAACATTTATTGAAAGGTCAAAAGGTCACAGCAATGTAAACATTTACAATAATGATAGAACATACTCAAACTAACATTACTTATGACCTGCAAACTAAATCTTACGGAAACAGTGCAATAATAATGAACAGCAAAACAATTAGGTCCCTGACAAGCGCCAAAAACACCACTTACCACTTCTGCTGTAGCATGTAAGAGCATACCTATTTTTACTGTATTAGCCACCGGCCAGCCATATTTTGCCCCAAGTAGGTATGCTCTTACTGGCTTCAAAAGCTAAACAGCCCAGTAGTCCCACCATTGGTTGAACCTAGAAGAAAAATAGGTCAGCCATATCTCACAAACACAAACACTGCCCAGAACAAAAAACAAAAACATAACCCTAAGAGTGTATCCCTCCTCCCCAACTCCACACTTGCAGAAACTAACCACCTGTAAACATAAAAACAAGAGGCCCAAATAACTATCACCACTGACCTCAGGCAGCGAAAAGGCAAGGGACACCCCTGAAGGGGAGTATCCGGCACTAGCAAAGCGAATAATTCTACACTAAGCAGCAGCAGCCACCAGGACATGGAACACACTTCATTAGAGTTAAGTTATGTCCCTGGTGCTGTATGCCAAAAAAGTCAACTAAACTTCAACCTCAAAGAATATCTACACACTAACTGTTTAATTTAGTATACGTTGTGTTGATGGTGCTTTATACACACACACACACACACACACACACACACACACACCTTTCAGCTTCAACATATGCATAGAAAAAAATGCTTATGGAAAAAGCAGTGCATTTTAACATCCTGATGCCAGCATGAATTAATATCCCCTCAATCACTTCACATCTACTGGTTCTGAATGTTTATTGTACTGTGATCTTTTTGTTATATTGTACATTCTGTACATTTGAGTTCTGTAAGTCATTTCAGTAGCAACAGAAATCAAATACAAGAGAAGGATTCAAAATACACTTTGGTAGTCTAATATAAAAATTAAACTCTTGGGTTTATTTGATAAGGCAGAACAACAACTGAGAACGTCATCTAACCTCTGTCAGTTATGATTTATGTAAGGCTGGATGAGTATGGGTATCACGGAGTAGAAATTGAAGGAAAACTGTAGTAGTAACATTTTACTTGCTTGATTCAATTAGACATGGCTATAAATGGGTTCATGTGTTTCTGTTGTTGAGGTCTACTAAATGTTGCCAAACTAGAACGTGAACAAGCATTTGGGTATATGCACTGGCTTACCAGTTTAAAGGGGAACTTACCAGTTTTTAGCTTGACTGACAGCAAAGCCAAGTAACCCTCACTGCCCATCTAAATACCACACAAAGACACTAATAATTAAAAAAATTGCAAATTATTGTAATATATAACATTTATTGAAAGGTCAAAAGGTCACAGCAATGTAAACATTTACAATAATGATAGAACATACTCAAACTAACATTACTTATGACCTGCAAACTAAATCTTACGGAAACAGTGCAATAATAATGAACAGCAAAACAATTAGGTCCCTGACAAGCGCCAAAAACACCACTTACCACTTCTGCTGTAGCATGTAAGAGCATACCTATTTTTACTGTATTAGCCACCGGCCAGCCATATTTTGCCCCAAGTAGGTATGCTCTTACTGGCTTCAAAAGCTAAACAGCCCAGTAGTCCCACCATTGGTTGAACCTAGAAGAAAAATAGGTCAGCCATATCTCACAAACACAAACACTGCCCAGAACAAAAAACAAAAACATAACCCTAAGAGTGTATCCCTCCTCCCCAACTCCACACTTGCAGAAACTAACCACCTGTAAACATAAAAACAAGAGGCCCAAATAACTAGAAAAAATCCCTCCCCTCTAATACTTACCTAACTCCAGCATCGGCTGCACATCATTGTTCTGGACCAGCTTCCTGCTAGTGACAACATTGTACTATGTCTTTCCATTGTGTGGGCCCACACATCACTTCTCACCTCAATTAGGGGCGCACGTGACAAGGTGACAACACAACAGTACACTTTTTGGGGCAGCTATCTCCCCATAACAGGAAGTCCCTAAACAAAGGCCTTTATGACAGGATCACCAGATACTTTAATTAAAGCTGCAGATTAAATAGGATTGAGAAAACACTTTTAAAAATTACATTAACATGATAAAGTTTATGAGATTTGAGTGCAAGGGTTTAGATCTAGTTTCTGTAATCAAGGAGGTTCCCATTAAAAACTATCATTAGCAATTTAGTCTGTAATCTATTGTCTACTGTCACCCTGTATTTGCACAAAACAAATTGTCAGCTCATTTAATGAATTACATGAGATTTCTCTTTTTTTTAAATGTATTCACCATTTGCTAGTTAATAGGAATCTTCTAAATTGTTACAGTCAATGATGAGCAGATTTCTGAATACCCACTCCAATGGTGACCCACATACCCCTGTGAATAGGTTTTATTATTCTGTTAGTTAGAAGGGAACAGCTAAAGTATTTATTTAAAAGGATGAAGTGAAAGTCCTTCAACCTTACCAATGGGCTAGATCAAAATGCAAACATGCAACATTGCATTATGCGTGTTCTGCCTCAATATCATTACATAATTGCCCTTTTTTGGATTACTAATGTTTCATCATAAACACTCTACTAAGTAAGGACATTGAATCCACTGGTTCTGGTGTATGGGCTCTAATAAAGCAAAAGTGAACTGGTACATGGTGCTTTGGCCCTCTTTACCAGTTAACATTTCTGAACTGATTTGCTGGCTGTTTGGGGATTAAATTAATTCATCTATAGTTCTGTTTAACTGTATTATACTTTTGGTAATCACACTGGAAAGTCTACCACCTGTGATTATTACACAGCTGTCCCTTTTCCCCTGATGGCCTTCATAAAATTGGCAGGAAGCAAAGAAACACCATTACAGTAATTTCAGCACTCATACTGTGTAAGGGGTCAGGTGAAGGAGTGTTATACTGTTCTTTAGCTAAAAATAGCAATAGAAGGACTTGGGCTTCAAGTACTGTTATAAAGGTATTTAAAGACTACAGAGCAGAGTTATAAAAACAAACACCCCCATAAATGTTTATCTCATACACTAATGCATCCAATTTACTCTTAAAGTGACATTAAAGGATAAACCCCCCCATGCAAGTGTAAGAACTTACCGTAAATGATGCCTTTTGATTCGATCATCTTCTTCTTTCCTGTGGTTTTCAGGAGTCACTCCAGCACTGGTGCCGGTCTCTGATCCAGCGCTGACTGCTCTATCTTAACTGGCACTTCCTCTTCCACAGAGTGTGTGTGGGTGCACGCTGCTGCATTCACTTACCTTGTGTCTCCCCTTGTCTCCCTGCCGAAGATCTGAACTGTGCATGCGCCCGCCCCAAGATCCTTTGCGGCCGCCCGAGAATCTTCAGATGTTCGGACGGGAGCGTGCGGCGAAGACACAGGTAAGTTTAAACCCCTTTGAAAAGTTTTTTTAAATGTTTTTGTATATATCTACTGCTTGCTAGCAGTAGATATATGCAAAAACCGCTGAGGGTTTAAGAACCCTTTAATTATCTACTACATGAACAATTGGTCATCACCTTAGAAGAGGCCTTAAATGGTTTCTAAACCCTTATATCTACTGCTTGCTACTGCTAGCAAGCAGTAGATATAAGCAAAAAGTTTTTTTTTTAAACCAAACCGATTTAACAGCCGTTTAAACTTACCCCATCTTCGCCGCGCGCTCCCGCCCGAGGATCCGAAACTGCTCGGCCGGCCAGCAAGGACAGAGGAGTCAACGCTGGATCGGACACCCGCTACAGCGCTGGAGAGAAGGCTGAAAAGGACAGGAAAGAAGAGGAAGATCGGATTAAGAGACATCATTTAAGGTAAGTGCTGACATTAACATTGGGGGAGGGAATTGTTTTTTACTTTAATGTAACTTTAAAATCTAATCCTCCCAAAAATTAATCACAAAATTGAGCACATAGCTTTCCCCAAAACTAACATTTAACCCTTGAAAAGAGTCTTAAAGGCAAACCTGTGCTTTGTCCATGCAGGGAAAACAATAGGTCTGTATTAAAGCCCTCTCTCCAGGCAATACATATTCACCTTCATCTCTTCACCCCTCTGTTCAGTTCTGGAAGCAAGGAGAGATGCCCTGTGTAAGCTCCAACTAGAGCAACAAGAAGGGCTTCTATGCTGAGGACTCTCTCTATGCTGTGTATTTGTTTATTTCTGTGCATTGCCTTTTTAAGAAAATGTTTAAGCTATAGTGGAAGGATATTTAACTGGAAGTGTGTTAGTAATAAAAGATGGAGACTTGTTAACAGTCTGCATATACTTCTGGGATACAACAATGGTGACAAGGACACCTGAACCTTCAGTACAGCCTCCAGAAAGGTTTCTGCAGCACCCTGGAGAGCCAGCAGTACCCTGGGATATCTGGTATGAACAATTTTCAATCTACTTACTGACATCTGGCCTGAATGGGGGTCTCACCAGAAAGAAAGATGGCCTTGAGGCTTAACTCATTAGGTTCAGAAGGCTGTAGATTTTTTCTTTTTTCAACTCTGGGAGCAGATTCTTCTTATCAGCCGCAGTACAAGCCCTGGAACAGTACTTTAAACCTGCTACAAATGCTTTAGTGGCCAGAGTTTTGTTTTCGTAGATGCAGTCAGGGTGAGGGAGAATCTATTTACCACTATGTTGCTGAGCTGTGACAGTTAGCAGCACCCTGCAGATTTGGACCCTTACAGGATAAAATGATCCAGGACCAGCTTATTAAAAAAATTACAAATTGGAAACTTAGAGAGGCTGTTTACGGAGCCAGATACACTTACTTTGCAAAGAGCTGTGGATTTGGTGTGGCAGATGGAAATGGCAGTGCAGGGGGCCAATAATACTCTATGCAATATCCCACAGAAAGTAATGAAGCTCCTGTTCAAGTACAAAAAAATGTTTGACAGCATACCAACCGCACATTGTTTTAACTGTGGAGGTAACTGCTATAAAGGAGGCATGAAGCTGTGCCCTGCACAAGGAAAATGTTGTAGGCACTGCAACAAAATAAACCACTTTGCTAAATGTTGCCATTCCACACCAAGCTGTTCATGTTCATGACTTAGTACAGCCTGATCAGGAGCCTGATGACATGCAGGTTTATGCAATTAGAAAGGATCAGACTAATTCTAAACTCTGCCACTGTGTAATGGCTAATGTCAAAGTTCCGCTGTTGATAGACACAGGAGCAGAGGTTTCCATTTTGAATGCAGCAACTTACAATACCCATTTTCATCATTACTCACACCAGGAAACACTGATTACTCTAACAGGCTACAGTGATACTCAAATTTCAGTGCTGCGTACGATAACATTAATGGTCACGCACCAAAACAAGCATTTGGACATTTTACCTTTTATATCACTGAGAGTTGAACCAACACATTAGGACTTGACTTGTTTAAGGCACTTGGATTTAAAGTCCTAGATTAGACAAATGCTGAAATAAACCTGGTGAACAGTGTCCAGAAAGAAAAAATAACCGCCAGCCTTTACTAGACTGGGTTGCGTACACACATTTTCTCATAATCCAACCCTGAACCCTCAGATATCTGCAGTGATGCAGCCCCTGTGCAGGCTTCCCTTGGCAGTTCCGGCTGCAGTTGAGGAGAAGCTGCAAAAACTCCTGCAAGAAGATATTATAGAACCTGTTGTTTCCCCCCCCCCATGGGTTGCCAACCTAGTCATTGCAAACAAAAAAGGTGGCCTGATTTGATTATGGGTTGACCTTTGCCTGGTAAACAAATCAATAATAGCTGACTGCTACCCACTGTCTACCACTGAGAATTTAATTTCCCAATGCCATGGGCAACAGGCTTTGTTAAACCGGACCTCCGCAACAGCTATTTACAAATCCCACTTGCACTGCAGGCCAGGAACTTAACGGCTTTCATTACACATCTAGGACTTTTTTGCTTTAAACACATGCCTTTTGGACTGTGCTCAGCTCTGAGCTGTTTCTAAAAAATAATGGCCATTGTTTTTGCTGGTATACATGGTGTAACAATCAACTTGGATGATATACTCATCCATGCACCCTCTCTGGGGGAACACAATGCAATCCTTGATCAGATTTTTGGCAGACTGATGGAATACAACCTCACTTTGAATTTGTAGGCCGTAGACTCTCATCAGTGGGTATACAACCCTTACAATCTAACACTGATGCTATTGATGAATTACCCGAGCCCAAAGACAAAGCAGAGCTTGCTTCCTTTCTAAGCTTTACAAACTATTTAAGGTTTGTAGCTGACTACGCTGTGATCACTACACCTTTGTGTGTCTTACTTAAGAAGGATGCAAAATAGCAGTGGACACAAGCCTGCTCTGAGGCTCTATAGGCCCTGAAATGCATACAACATCTGCACCAACACTCACCTATTTTTCACCAAATGCACCAACATTTGTCTCTTGTGATGCTTCCGCTGTTGCCTTAGCTGCAGTTTTATCACAAATCCAAAGTCAATCAGCTGCAAGCACTGTTCAGGTATTCTGACAGCAGCTGGTGGCCACCGTCACAGTATAATTGAAGCACCGGGGGATTCGTCCATCCACCCTATTCAGTGTGGGTGGAGGAATCTGTTCTATTCTTTTTTTTTTCAGCCTGCAGACCCATGTATACTATACATAGGTCTTATACTTACCTAGTCGATCTTTGTATCAATTATGCTCCCTACCATATCTCTGAGTTTATTTAATCAGAGGAGGTGCATCTGTCTCTTTCCCACTTTGGGGGTCATTAGGTTACGAGGTGGAACATTACATTTCCTTTTTCATTGTATCACAAAGAAACACTTATCCCGTAGGTTTCCAAATGTAAGCCTTCCAGAACACTCTCATACTGAAATCCACGGTAAAGTTTAGTCTGTCCCCAGTGATCAGAAAGAACAATTACTAACAAGGAATGGAGAGAAGCAGTACCAGGCCAGATGTAGCCCATACATTATTCATGTGCAATTTTACTTTCCCAACAATACTAACAGTGGAATTGTTTATATCACAAAGACTTTTGGAGCTTCCCAATTGATAGTCTAAAAATGCAACAAAGCAGTGTTAATGAAATGCACAAGTTAATGAGATTTACAGATGCATTGTACAACAGAATATTTTGTGTCAAAAACAACATGATTTCATTTTTTTAGGAAAATTATACATATTAATAACACTCTCATTTTAAATTTTGAATTTACAAATTTGATTACAGATTCGATAGCCTACTTCCTATAGCAGCACCTGTGCCTGGCAACATAGGATTGATAGATTGCTTAGTAGCAGACAGACACTGTCTAGCACTTAACCTGTAAAGAATAAAAGACCAGTGCTAGAGCTAGCAACAGGTATTCCACCAAAATCAAAAGAGAAAATGGAACTGAAACTGTAAGCAAGTAAGCATGTTATTAGGTATACAATAAAATACATTTTTGGCTACTTTGGCTTAGTTTTGCACCACTTTTTGGAGAAGACAATACTATAAATATAGCACACTGTTGGTCACTGTGGCCTGACCACTTTCCTTCACAGTGCAACAACGCTGTTCATTTTGCAATTAAATTGCACAACAAGGGTGTTATCCTATAAAGAGATAGGCATGTCATTTTAAACATAATCTCCGGTCACTCAAGCCTATGCTGCAGAATTGGAATGTTCATCGGTGTCCCCTCATCCATACACAGTGTATAGAAAGTCATGATTTACAGAACCCTAGGCCGCTGCAATGGAGGGGGGAGAGAGGCTCTAAGGACTGGTCTAAGAGCAAGCCGGCTCAGAGGATCAGGTGAGTAGATTTTTTTTGTGTTAACCTAGACAAAAACAAGCATTTAATCTTTGCAGTGCAGGGGTAGCCCCACTGCAAGGGTTAATAAGAGTTCTGACTGAGTTTTGCTTTAATTGTAGATAACAATATAAATAATATAATATAACTAAGGGCATGTGAAAAAAAAACTGAATACTATCATTACAGTTATTATTACCTATATTATTAGTTATTACTTTGCTGAGAAGTCTGTGCAGAGCTTGGGGTAGAATTTCAGGCATCCCCGGATCTATACTTTTACTTTTTGTGCCATGAACCATCAATCCACAGAGGTGCTAGGGATGCAATATATCCTTTTTATGGCAGTTGACCCCTCCAACGTTTAAAAGTGAATTAAGGGAATTTAGAAAGCGACTTCTCAGTATCTACCGGTATAGAACAGATGGAAATACAAATCGTCAATAATGTTTTCTATAATCCTTGAAATATTAAAGTATACTGAATGCATAGTCAAACCTTTTCTTTTTAGTTTTTGGATAAAGTAGAAAATTATTATTATTTTTTTTTGCTTTCTTTGTTTTGTTAGGAAGGTTTCCCATGGAGGTGCAACAGAAAGTGAGAGCTGAGCCCCTCATAGATTGTTTTCTTCATTGAAATATTTGCACGTATCCCTTGTTCTAGTAATGGGGTTCACCATCACTTTCTGTCTCAGGAACAATGCCAGCAGGACAAATAGAGGGGATGAATCTACCAAATGGACAGCACTTTCAGGGTGATGCTAACCCATCCTTAAAGGAGAACTATGGGGTCAGTGTTTTTCCCCATAGTTCTCCTTAGGGTAACGGGAGGACACAAACTAGCGTCCTCCCGTCACCCTAGGCTCAGTATACCACGAGCTACAGCTCGCGGTATACTGAGACGCCGCAGCTGGAGCGGATCCCAACGTGGATGACGGGATCAGCCCAGCTGCGTGAGTGACAGCTGGCTCTGCCTATCTAGAGGCAAAGCCAGCTGTACCCGCCCCCTCCCCCGTCCGTTCCGCCAGTCAGCGCTGGCAGATCGGAGCGGGGAGAAGGGAATCCAGCCCCTCCCCCTGCCACGGCAGAGAGCCGTGACAGGATCGAGAGGCGAGCGAACCCGGTATGTGTTCGCTCACCTCCCGATCTACTGAGCGACCTGTGACAGTCTCATTGTCACAGGTCGGCTACAACTATGAAGTGAGTGAAAAGCACTCACCTCATAGTTCTCCTTTAATCTATTTAAAACTAAAAAAGGTTGTGGCTACACATACACTTTAATAAATGACCTAGAACTAGTTGTTTTATTTTTCTTAATAAAGGTAGAGTTTCTCTTTAAGAATTTGGAAATAAAGATTCCTTTAATTATCTGTTATCGGATCCCCAATATTATTATCAGCTCTAAAATGGCAAACAGAGTTTTACTAAAGCTTCATGTGACTGTGTGCTTCTGTTTATAATATACTGTAAAAATCATTTTGCTAAACTACAGAGAAACTATGTCTGTCGGTGCATGCCCTGTAATACTGCTTAATAAAGCAGATCCATATATAAATATACAGCTTTGGCAGTTTTGTGCTCCTACCTTAGATAATCAGTGTTTTCTCTGTGCTTCAATTTGGCACATGTTCAGTTTTACTTTACCAGAAGGAAGGCAGCACAACACTATGCATATTAAACAGCAATATCAGTACAAGAAGACATAAACATGTGGGGAAAAACCAGCAAAACCAATCACCAAACGTCAACTGTTTTGTTCAGTTACATGGTAGAGCTAAAGCAGTGCTGTTCATCCCTTTATGAATGATTCTGCTCAAAATGTATCTATAACAGCCACAGCCACAAATACAACCACAACCACACTATAATAACACAAACACTACAACGTTCTATGTAAAATAGATTCACTTATTTGTGTTCTCTTGGCTCTGCCATGTGAAAGAAAAGAAAAAAAAAAAAGATAAGGATGCATCCAGAGTAATGAGAGAATAATGATGGCAGGGAGAAGTGTAAAGTCACTTGCTTTGTTTGATTGCCTGGTTAGTGAATTGCTATGACAGTTGTCTGACGTCTTGCTGATAACACATCCTGACTCTCAGGGCTGGTGCAGACCTGGGTGATCCGGGACGCGCGTCCTGGGACCACGCGGTCGTGCACAATTGCACTCAGCAAGTGCCGCGTGGCTTTATTGACATCAATGGGGTTACATCCGTACGGCACTCACAGAAAAAAGGTACATGTACAGAGTTTTGCGACTCCTGATGCACAGCTGTTTTAGCCGTGATTGTGTTTGGTTGCACGGGTGAAATCACGTTGGGAAACTGCCCAATGTGCCCGGCACCACTGGAGTGCCATTAGAAAGTAATGGCACTGCCAGTGCGATCGTCGGAGGTGGGCGGCTCAGTGACCGTGCGGCAATCCGTGCAGTATCGTGCACACTTGCTGTGTGGTCACGGATAGCCCAGGTGTGAACCTGGCCTCAGCTCTTGAGTTTGTATATTGGTATCGAGTAAAAGAGTCCCATAGCTAGGTGCACAGCAAACAGTGATTTTATTGCACACTCAACATTCTATGTACCTGTAGTTCTAGTGTATCATAAACATTTTCTAAGCAGCACACATGTTAATATCCAAACTGAACTCCAGGAAAACACAAATACACTACTGCATTGATTTATATACCTAACTGCATTTATTTCTATTTTATATGTATTCCTGTATTTCAGCTTTAATAATGGATATAGTTTATATAGCTGATGAACAAGATGTGTTTAGAAATATTCAGCAATAACACACTTTTAAAAAGAAAGTGTTTGTCACAAAAAACAACAAAAATAAAAAAAACCCCATTATAATCTCTCTTTGAGATATTCTTTCTTAAAAGTTGAACAAAAATGAATATATTTTATTGATTGGCAGTTGGTATTTCCCTGTTCTTCTGAGTAAATTTCTCTATTAAACTTAAATGTCAGCTTAATTTGAACTTCTGCTAGCTATTACAGAAATACTACAAGTGATAAGAAAGGGCATTTGAAGATCATCTGGCCAAACTGGAACCATTACAAAAAGTTGCAAAGTAAAATACATTTTATCAGAGAAACTATGTATACTATATATAAACTATATATAAATAGACAGTATTTATATTTTACGGAAATGGGCAAGATACACAAGAATAGGCAAATTCATAAAGACTATGTTATATAATGTTTTGAAGTATATTTAATAATTGGTTTCTAAAATAGATATAATATCATGATAAAAAAAAAAGATATATATCTATAACAAGTGCTTTTATTAGCTACATCACTTTTGTCTTTCACATTAAAGAGAATGTACAAGGTCTAATACATATTTTGAGTATTTACTATAGACAGAACGCACCCCTTTGCTCACACAGTCTATGGCTGCATATTATGAGGAACTCACCAAGAAAATAAAGAGAAAAAGAGCCCCCTTGGATAAATACCTTCAGCCCTGATCCTGTGCCACTTGCTCAGATACTCAAATTCTTTCATTCAAAAAACATCCTGTCAAGTCCACCTCTCAGTGCACATGCATGGTGTTGCCCCATTCTTTCCTTTTGGTGGCTTCTGAAGGCTGCCATGAGCATGGGTCCTCATAGGGAAGAATAGGGCCGCTGGTTTCAGGAGACCACAATGCATAATTTTAAAAGTATGTTGCTGTGTTTTCTAAATGTGCAGTAGTTTTATTTTATGTTTTGTTAAATTACATAATGGCCTTACTGCTGTTTTTAAAAATGGACCCCATAGTGTGCATCATGCATGCTGAAATTGTGAAACTGAATAGTATTCAGAAATATTTTGCACTTCCTGGCAAGAAGTCAAGACAATTATATGACCAAACAATTTTAAATGTGCGTGTGCTCTGCTGTAAATCACAATTTGTAGTTAAGCCAATTAAGTGTAAAACATTAATGTGGTTCTAAAGTTTAAGTAAAGGTGCCAATGAAAAGTCTAGAAATAACTAGATAAATGATAGCATAACCTCTTGTCCCTGACCGAAGTCAAAGTGGAACATGCTGAATAATAAGGGAATACCTTACAAAGACATTAAATAACAAAGCATTTGGAATGGTAATGAGGATATTTAATTGGATCTCCCATCTGGCCACGTTTTAATAATGCTTTTGGCAGTCCTCCATGTTTCCCAGTGTACAACCAGCAAGTAAGAAAATCCATTACACGCAGAAATGAAGTTGCTATCTAAGCTGCTAAAGTCTATTATTACAAGCAGTGTATGAATAGTCAGCGATCTCAATACCTGCTCCTTAGGGACCTCGTCTGACTATAATATGTATTTAACTAATCCCCTAAGCAAATACATTTGCTAGTATTACTATTATCTGTATTTATTTTTTTAACATTCTTTTTGAACACATTAAGGATTAATGAAGAAAGCACAAAGCGTGTCAACATTTTTTTTCTTTAAATTCTTTATTTAGGTCAACACCGTAATAAGATAGAACATACTGTATATACCAGTTTCTACAATAGGCACAGGAAAGGCCATTTACAAAGTGTAGAGTAATTGGGGTTGATTTACTAACCTTATAAACACACCACGAACATGTATACACCTATGTAGTGTGTTCCCTCCCAGCATGATCTATGGGTGGAATCTAAACACCTTTGTAGTGTGTACACACCCAGCAGGTGTGTTGTGGAAAGCCCTGCATGAATTTGCAAGGTGATGTTGTGTAAATTAGCTCTATGTTGTGTTGCTTGTGTTGATGAATGCAGGAATGTAAATGCATGAGCTAACCATTTTTGTCTAAACTGTGAAGCAGCATTATATATGCATCATGTGCATGATTTTTCCATATATGGCATTAGTGGAAATATGCTTTTAGAGACTTTTTGGTTGATAAATACGTTTTGCTGTGTAAAAATCACACGCACCTAGTGCGTGCGTGTGTTTAGGTTAGTAAATCACCCCCATAGAGTTTCCAGGGTTAGCAGAATATATACACCACTATTAATTTTTATAATAGAAGTGATGGGATTTGTTCTCTCCACTAATGCACCTCATATAGAATTGACATTTGGCTTGTCCTATAATGAATGATGCGGAGTCCGTAGTATATTTACTTATATGTGGCAAACTCAGGGGGGTTAAATGTTGTCGGAGTGGAGGGGATGGGGAAAAGGGGACAAAGGGAGTAAAGGGGATTGGGGGAGATGGAAGGGAGAGAGAAGGAATGGGAGGGGAGAGGAAGGAGGTAGAGGAGCAAAAGGAAAAAGAGGAGGGAGAAAAGGATAAAAGAAGAAAGAGTTGTACAAGGAGTGGTGTGGGGGTGGGTAAACGCATCAAAGCATAACTCTAAAAGGTTAAAACATCCATCTCGAAGGGGTGGCAGGGCTGTGGGGTGGCCACCTATAAATCACTATAGTGAATTAGGGTGAGAAGGTCTCAAGCAGAGTCCTGCCTATGAGGGAAACATGTCCACACTTGCAGCAGAGACCAGGCTGAGCTGACAGTGTGCCCCACTTTATTTTAAATAGAGAAAACAGTCACTTGACGGGCCCATTCACACTAGATGCAGTGTGTTCCGGCCCGATTCTGGCGAGAACGCACTGCCCCGCATTGCGGCCAGCTCATTTTGTGGTGCAGGAGGGGGCGTGACGGGCCATTCAAGTGAATGACGCCGCAGCCACGCCCTCCGACCACAATGCGATCGCAAGGCACATTGTGCCTGCAGTCCGGTCCGGTGCGATCAAAATGCTGCAAGCACTATTTTGATCCCACCGGACCGGACTGCAGGCACAATATGCCTTGCGATCCCGTGCGGGTGATCACATTGCGGCCAGAGGGCGTGGCTACTTGAATTGCCCGCCACACCCCCTCCATCCTCACTTAAAAGTGAGCCGGCCACAATGCGAGGCAGTGCGTTCTGGCCAGAATTGGGCCGGAACGCACTGCATCTAGTGTGAATGGGCCCGACATGTCGTGACCATGGCTGCAGGAAGCAAGGCACTGGAACATGCAAGGTAAGTTACTGCAACGTTAGATATGGCTCTACTTTGATGGTGTTTTATGCAAATAGTTTTTCTGATTACTCTTCCAATGTATTCCATAACGTGAGCATATTTTACCATATATCAGATTCTTTTTTATCCAATAAACTAAAAATAAATCTGTATCTCTATAATTAATTTCCATAAGTTCTATCCAACTCCTAATTACCATATTGATCTATAATTTTGCAAACTCACTTATTGAAGATTCCCATACGCACTAACACAATTTCACTCAGACCTGAAAATATGCACTTCCTTGAGTCAGCACTCTAACTCAGCGTTTTTCAACCACTGTGCCGCGGCACACTAGTGTGCCGTGAGATATTTTCGGGTGTGCCGTCAATAAATTATTTAATTAGTTAATTTCTTTGATCGATCAAAATTATTTTGATCGATCAAAGTTACTCACCTCTCCGCCGGCTTATAAAAAAATTGTGCCTTTGCACAAAAAAGGTTGAAAAACACTGCTCTAACTAACCTTGCTGTCTGATCTACAACTCGACATCTGAATGTCCCGTAATGTAACATTATCATTGCTTGCTGAAACCAATGCATGATGTGCTATGGAGTCTTGAGAAATCAAGATTACATCACATCAAGCAGCAGAAAAAGAGATGCACAGCACACTGGGAATTCAGGTAGTTGTTGAAAGTGACGGACAGATGGAAGGCAGAATTTTTCAAGTAAGTTTTGAATGCATTATCAAAAACAACTACAGTATATTTATTTGTAGTATTCTGCTTATTTTGTAAACAGACAAGCAGCGCCAGTTAGGGGAGAGGTCAACACGCAATAATGTCACTTGAAATGCAAAATAGCACTATGTTCCAGTCTTTGTCCTAGGTGAAAAGACACCACAGATGGATGTACATTATTTGTGTTTAATCAACAAAATATTGTATTATAAATAAATATCACATTATTTTCTCAAATATTCCGGCTTATTCAGCAAAGCTGTGCAAACGGCAATGATGATTATTGATGAGCTGGTGATCTGACATCACCAAACCTACTGCAACTCTTCCTCCTGGCAGGCTCAGCAACCAAAAGAGAGCCACTAAGGGGCCTGCATTGCATTGTGGGTAGGGATGTTCAGATACTAAGTACCGTACTCTCTACAAGTACAAGTACAGATTCTTTTCCAGCTCCAAGATTAGACCAGAGAAAAACTCAAAAGTTAGGAAGCAGCTATCATTTGTAAGGAGCATACAGAGCTCCAGGGATTTGTGCATTCCTGTTTTAATGTATTTTTTTTTTTTTTAAATAAATATATTTAAGGGATGCACTGATGCCACTTTTTTTAAAGTACAAGTACTGATACTTGTCCAAGTCCTCACAGATACAAGTACTGATACATTTTTGTATATTGTCATGTGACAGTTTTTCTAAAACAATACAGACTAATGATTTCAGGACAGTGGTGGAGCGCCAGAGCTAGGTCCCAGCTGCAATCGCTGCAACCCCGGTAGTTCTCATGAAAATGCCAAGTATCGGCACTGGTATCTGAACTGGTATCTGAATATCCCTAATTGTGGGATGTGAGATCATCAGCAGTCATTAGCATGAACCAGGCTGCTAGGAGGGTCAGACCAGGGCTCCAAATTAGAATAAAAATGAAGCCTTTCTACTGAGTGCAAATCGGGTCAATGAAACACATGCTGGATTGAAAATAAGTTGTACAAAGGTTTTAAAGGCGGGAGTGTTGCCATGTCACTACAGGACTCCAGTGGGGGGGGACACACTGGGGTTGATTTACTAACCTTATAAACACACCACGAACATGTATACACCTCTGTAGTGTGTTCCCTCCCAGCATGATCTATGGGTGGAATCTAAACACCTTTGTAGTGTGTACACACCCAGCAGGTGTGTTGTGCAAAGCCCTGCATGAATTGCAAGGTGATGTTGTGTAAATTAGCTCTACATTGTGTTGCTTGCGTTGATGAATGCAGGAATGTAACTGCATGAGCTAACCATTTTTGTCTAAACTGTGAAGCAGCATTATATATGCATCATGTGCATGATTTTTCCATATATGGCATTAGTGGAAACATGCTTATAGAGACTTTTTGGTTGATAAATACGCTTTGCTGTGTAAAAATCACACGCACCTGGTGCGTGCGTGTGTTTAGGTTAGTAAATCACCCCCACTATCTCACCTGAAAATGCCTTCCAGGCAGGAAAGTATTCACCTCAAAGTGAAGTATTTAGAGTCTTCCTTCATTATTTTTTCAATAGGCAAATCTGGTTTAACTCTTGCCCCCCTCAGCTCACCTACTTTGCTTTTACTCCCCTGCCACTCTGTGTGGGCACTGGAAGCCCTATGCAAACTCTCCGTCCCTTCTTGGAACTTGGAAGCCCTTAAGGACATTTTTGGGCACCTAAGAAGTCATTTAGAAAGCACTAGGCCTACTAAGTAGGAGGAAAAGGAATGAGTCACTCGCCCTTCATATTCTATTTCTCTTTGTATAAAAATAGTGTTGGGGAGCAAAGGTTAGTATGTGCTCCTGGGGAGAGCCGCAATAAAGTGAACTGCTGTTTTGACCTATAGCTGAAAACACAGATTTACTTAAAGTTACCCACAGTCTGTTTACGTAAAATGATTGTTACAGAACACCCCCCACCCCAATCAGAACGTGACTCACGATCCCACAACCTGATAAACAAATGTTCCTGTTGTTTATTGCCAGTACGCCACATAATAAACTCCACGTGCAATGAACACTAAAAGTGTTAGGTGAGATCGTATTAGATCAATCAAATGTTCTCATATCTAAGGCCTTTGACATTTATACTACATTCTCCTTAATTCCATGCTTGAACAAATTCTTGCCTTAGGAAATTCCTGGACTTTTGTCCCATGGGGAAGCATCTATCTAGAACCAAAGTGCTTCAGGGCTATAGAACCATAGAAACTTATTAGAGCATAGCAAATTTAAAAAACAATATTTCTTATAAATACATTCCATTTATTGCAGGACTTTATTTGAATCGCATTAGATCCTTTTGCCTATAAGAAACAGTGTATGTGTAATTTATATGTCATACTTCTAAGCATTTATGCATGTTGTATATGTGCAAGAATATATAATATTTCAACTAAAACAAAAGGCAATTTCATCCAAGAATTTCTCCAGCATTAGGATTCCCAAAAGTGAAAAACAATGCTTATTCTTAGTTTGTAGTCAATGACCTGTAAAGCAGGTGTGATGGCACTTTTTTCTTTGAACTCTAGCATCGTCTGCATCTGTGTTGTACCACGTGTGCTGTATACTATTTAAGATACAACAGAGATGTTAAAGCTGAACTCCAGGCATACAGCTAAAAAGCTAAATACAAACACACATAATAATATATATAAATAAATATATATCTGTGAACAGGGGTTGTTCCTATGATGAGGCAGCCTGGGGTGGTAGCCTTTGCAGCAGCATCTCATTGGGGAAACACGGCTCACTAACAGCATACAACCCCCCTCCACCCCGCCCCCTGTTAGCAGCTCGGCCGCCAACCGTCCTGCTAAAAGAACAGCCACCAACCGCCTCCCATCCGGCTGACACCCTTCCCCCTTTCTTTTGGCTTTAAGGTTGGAACGGCCCTGTATGGGAAGTTTTTCTATCTGTTAAAGGATTTGTATTTCTCTTAATCTGATCGCATGACACCACTTACAGTAAAGGAATACAGTGGTGTCCTCCCTACTCCCCCAACCTTCTGACTGGACAGTGAAAGAGTAGTAGCAAACTAATAAGGTCACCCCCTGCTCCACTCTGCTTTCTCCTCCTATCAGGATGTTGTTTTTCTACACATTTGCATGCTTCACACCTGTTTGGCTCCCAGTCCTGCCCTTCCCTCTCCCAGTGCTGCAGTATAGGGGATTGCAAGAAGTGGTTACTGAATCAAATTCAGGTACTTTCCCTATTTTTATTCAGGGCAGCCATCAGAAATTTTATGGCCACTTACACGGCTTTAGGCCGCCCCCCGCACCGCTGGACACAGGGCTTAGTGACGCGCTGGACACAGGACCCACCCGAGAGTGACCCTGCAGAGCCCACCATAGATGCTGCACAGCCCATCTGAGACTGTCTGTGGTGGGCTCTGAAGGGGTCTCAGGTGGGCTAGTCAGGGCTGCATTCCTCCCTCCTTTCCTTCCTAACTCCTCTTACCTGCACACATGGCCTCGTCTGCCGCCAGACCGTCCAGAAGTGATGTCACTTCCGGCCAGTCCGACATCAGACGAGCAGCGTCGCTGATGGGGCCCTAGCTTGTCTCAAAGCCACTGGAGCTGCAATGCTGGGGCCCTGCGCTGCTAGGGCCAGGCCTCCGCCTCCTCGCCCTTCACCGTCGGCCGATAGTCATGTAAGGGACCCGGGCCCCTTACATGAGTATCTGCTGTACCCCCCTGATGGCTGCCCTGTTTTTATTGAAAACATGTGCTTAATGATTACAGAGAGGTATTATTTTTATATCTGCCTAGAGTTCAGCTTTAATGCTGTGAAACAGATGTAACAATTAAAGTGTCCCTGTCCCCACACAATCACGTATACACAATAGTCAGCCTGTAAAAGAAGAGGTACTTACTGTACATTTTCTGGTGGACAATTTGCTAAAATGATGTCACTTTGCTGCTTTCTGGCCGCTGCATATATTTGACACTTTGTATGTCCTGTAGTGATGAACATGCTGGCAGGAGAAACAGCAGGAGTGTGTGGTGAGGTAGCAGGTATTCTACACTACTGGGAGTACAGTATATTTGCAGCGGTCTTGGAGTTGCTAGGCGGCGACATTTTAAAACACAGGCCATCAGAGAGGTAAGTATATTATCACTTCTTTTACAGGCTGACTATTGTGTGTAAGTAACCATATGGTGACAGGGTCACACTAATGAATCTACAGAACATATGTACTGTAGCCATTTTAACTCACCATTAAAGCTTATGGTTATACATTCTGATTACACAGGCTCTTAATCATAGTGGCTTGGGTTAAAGCCATTGTAGTTAAAACGAGTAAGAAGTAGGTTTTTATTGTGAGCAATTAAAGTGACACTAAACTCAGGAGTTAAACCTTGAAAATGTATTCAAGTACCCTAACTATTAACACAAATATATATGTTGCAGCCCTGCTAGGCACTTAGTTGCACAAACCACAAAGGATTAATATGCAAATAAGGTATTTTTTATGCAACCATATTTATTTTATACTGACTTTGCAAAATAACAAACAAATAATAAAAGCAATAATTTAGAAGTTGGATGAAAGGTTTTGAGCAGTATAACACTTTTGGTAGGTATATGTGCATTAGAGTGCATTAGACCAAAAAGCGGGACACCTGAAAAGGAAAGAGGAACTGAGGGATTTGCTTCCAAAAGAGAGACAGTTCCTCCAAATGAGGGACAGTAGGGAGCTATGCTGATGTGCTGGTGGTTTATGAGAGTTGGGGGTTCCAGAGAAATAGTACTGAATTGTGCACTTGGGAGCCAACAATGGCGCTACGGCAGAGACTGTGCTGGCTTTGTGCTTTCACTGAATATGGAACAGAACACCTGATTTCAGTACAGCATTACAATATTCATAAATTCATATGACAAACATATGTTTCATCCAACCCACCAAATGCTCCCCACCCGCTCCACTCAATCATATTTCTTTTATCTGTCTGTGTATCTGAAGTACATACTGAATTTGTATATGATTATGATATGCAGAGATTAAAAGCATGGAACCATTCATTAAAAACTACTAAATATTGTACTAATTGCATTGGCTGCTTCTCATCTATGCATATTTGAACCATGTACAGCACATTTACATGCTTCATATGTCTAAATTCATAGCAGACAGCCTGAAGTGCAAAAAGTGTAATTTGCATACCAATAAAGACAAAAGTTGGAGGCAGGAGATGGCAGTCATGTTGTGGGCTCTCTGCTGCTTAAGGACATAGTTATGGTGGGTTGAGGTAAGCCATGGGAAAGCACTTGGCAGGCAGGCGTCAAAGTACATACATGAGAATCTTTTCATTTACAACCCTATGAAGTTTGTAATCCCTACAAACATACCCTAATTTCACATACATGAAAAGATTATTATAAAGAAGTACTCTAACAGTGAAGTATTATGCTCATTTGCAGGCCGGGATGATAGTTATCTACAGGTAAACCCAGACACTGATAGATAGTAATTTTTGTCATCAGAGGAAAACCATGGCTGGTTCTGGACAGGGAACTTTATCATTGTTTGGTCCTTTGGGTTTTTAAGGGTATCCATGGTCAAAAACTACAAATAAATATGTATTTCTATATATAATTTCCATATATTCTATCCCACTCCTAACAACCATATTGATCTAGAAGTTTGTAAACTTTTGAAGATGGCCATAGGATGTACTTCCTCAATGCACTGACACAATTTCACTCAGCAATGTGAATATGCACTTGCTTGTGTCACAGCTCATAGAGCCTGCCTTCTTAACTACAACTCAACGTCTGAACAGTGAATCATTATCATTGCTTGCTGGAAGTAATGCATTATTGGCTATGTAGTCTTAAGAACTCTAGATTGTATCACAGAGAATAGTTTGTAGGCAGCACTCACTACATAGAAGGGATTTTTTCAAGTAAGCTTTGATTGCATGCTGTGATGTGTGTGCTGTGCAGAATTCACTGAATTTGAGGTAAACCTCACCAGGTTTTACATTGTGTCCTTCTCCCAAACTAATGCCACAGCTATTTTCAGAGTTTATTTTTTTTTATTTTATTAATTCAACACATAACTACATTAATTGGCATAGTTTATATATACATAGTTCAGCTTTAGTCAGCACTCGTCAAATAAAATGTTCATAATTGAGAACTTTTTATTTGAGTTAAGCACATTTACACTTTGATTTTTGATGATCAACTGCGGCAACAAGAGAAAAGGAGTGAGAGGAGAAGCAGACCCATTTTGGAGGTCGATTTAAGAATTTGAACCGACAGAAAAAGAAGAACAAGAAAATAGAAATAAAGACAAAATTTAATGGAAAAGACTGACTGCCAAATATAAAAAATTAAAAGAATAAGAGAATAAAAGAGAAAAGTGAGAGCAATTGAATAGGCTCAAAAAAAGAAAAGAGGGTACTAAAAATATAAGGAAAGTAAGATAAATTAAGTTTCTAGACAACATGCAGAACCCTTTATACAGCACAACCATCATTATTGGAACACATTTTTGGTGCAGTTAAGAGGTAAAAAAAAAAATAGAAGATTTATCAATTACAAGTTTGAAACAATGAGAAATAAAAGTACATTTTTTAGAGTCTAGTGGGTAAAAAGTGTGGAATTTAAATTTCTGCATGGTTCTATTTTTTGCAAAAAACAAACAAACAGATAAGCCCTCATCTTTATCTCTAACTTTACCCCATGACAGCTGACATAAGTAGAGACATGAATGTCAAAGGATGTTTTTGACTTGCTTGCTATAATTGACAGTCTAACTCTGCCCACACTATGCTATATAGGAGGCAAAAGACGGAAGAACTGGGTCTCAGGGGACAGACTACAGCAGAGTTTTTATTTTCTGATTATGCATTAGGGAATTTTTTACTGCCTCTGTGAACATTGGAAAATGAAAGGGTTGCTTTAAATAATCATATATTAATAATGAAAATCCTTTCTTGCTTTTATTCCCAGGTTTCAAGTCTCACCTTCCCTTCCCAAGGCTGACATCAGAGCTTCTAGATCACCATATTTTTTCCAAGGTGCCTGCACTCGGCATTACAGGACCACCACTGGAACAAATGTCTCTCACAATCAAGATCTAGAGGCAGCTCTGTACCATTATGACCTTCCAGGAACTGGGCAGAACTAGGAGCTCTGGCATCACTTGGGAGATATAAAGTGGGCACTTGAAGTCCAGAAATAAACATATTTTACTGTGCGTATGTCTAATCTGTATCAACAAATAAATTAATATATTTTTAAAGTTTGTGGTGTTGGTATGCGTAATTTATGTAGGCATTAAGACAAATGTTTAACATTATAGCAGAACTCAACCGAAAGTATTGTTTTCTACTACATGACATACACTAGGAAGCACCACTGACACTACCTATCCTTTAGTGGAATGGCTAAAGAAAATATATAAAGAATGCACTCTAGAGAGGAGTACCAGGAAGTTTAGGTCTAGGTGTCCCCAAGACAGAAAGTAAGGTGAAATGGTGACAGAGAACTAGGTGTCACAAGTCACACCTTAATATATCTTTTAGGTTTTCTCTCTATTCACAGTTCAGAACAGCTTCTAAGAACATCAGGGCAAGTCACATCTAATTTTCTTGCAATCCAACTTGCCAAACATGCTGCTATAATGTATGCATTGGTTTGTTTGTTCTTGCATCTTAAAGTGCAGCATTTATCGTGCCTAACTTCATCACGTTATCTGCTACCCTGTGACAGGTCAAGTTTTATATGGAATAGCTATAGATTGGTTTTACTGCCTTCATAAGATTCAAAGGAAATTTTACAGTCATAAAAACTGATGTAACATATATAATTCCTACACAAGCCATTTTGTAATTCAGTGTGATTAAAATAATTTTCTGCTTTAATCTACATCTGCCTGATTTCTGAAACTGGGGGGAAAAAAAATCAAATAACGACTTCTTTAAACAATGGCAACACTGCTTTTCACAGCCGTTTTTATCTTATTGTAACTCTTTGACAGGTCAAAAAAAAAAAGCAACCCTTTTTGGAAGTAGGTAATGTCTGGAATGCATGTGTTTGTTTCAATGTTCATTCAAACGCTTTAGTTAGTAGCGAGGGGTCTGATAGCTAGAATCTTAAAAACTTATGGGGGTTAGCTGTCTCTATATTTCCCTTACTACAGGTATTCTTTAAACCAATGAACCAAGTTTCTTCTTTATTCATTTACATTTCACACAGGTATATTCAGTGGGTTTCGTTATCTTGACACTTCTACCTTATCTGGCTGAGAAAATGCATTGCCCTGGAAGCAGATGGCTTATGTTTTCAGTTGAAGGCATTGCAGGTTGTTAGCTTTTTAAAATTAATGTGCAGTGAGTCTATCTACTGATATAGAAAGAATGTCCTAGCTGTGAGGTGTACAAGTAATGCAATGGCCTAAGGCCAAGAGTCAGAGGTTAAAGACAGAATTAGGGTCAGACAGTACAGTAGTGATACAGACACCAATTATAAACTTTATCGTTCAATGCTCCATATGGAATAGGTCACCAGACAACCCTTCTTAGCTCATTTTTCCATTACTTTCTTCTGACTCTGTTCGGATATCTTTCCTGATGTGGTCACAAGGTTTCATTATTGCCCCGAGGAGATAAATAAAACAGAACAGCCATGTGTTCAAAAGTTAGGGATTATAACTAGCTTAGATCAGTGTTTCAGCTTTTATAAAAGTGAGCCCACCAAAACTGATATTTACGTTTTTGGTAGAGTTTTACCACCTGACAATTTCTTATATGCCTTGGGGACTCTTTTGGTGAGCTGGAGATTCTCCATCAGCTTGAGTTACCTGCTCCATTTTTCCTTTTGGTATTTTCTTTTTAATATTATGGAGAGTACCACAGGAGTTGCTAGATCAGTGACAGATGAAAGTGACACTAAACTCAGGAGTTAAATCTTGAAATGTTATTCAAGTACCTTAAATATTAACAAAAATGTATCTTATTTGTGTATCACTCAGCTGTAGATCCTCCAATAATTTCTGAACTGGTGCTGACACTGTCCTTCCTTCTGGAGAGTGGCTACTTTTGTTCCCCATGGTCCCTGTGTGTGTTGGGAAGTAGCCATCGCTCCAAGCTCACTTTTAAGTGGTCATAATGTTATTAGTGATCAGTGTAAGTAGTCTGAGCCAGCCAGGCTCCACTCATAACTAAAACTTTTGAGTGAACAATTCCACAGAGTTCAACCTGACCCAAGAACCCCACTTCTGTGGGTCCCTTATTCCCCTTGACGTGAATACTTGTATCACTGGAACCCCCTCATCATTAATGCTTTCCAAACTATCCATTATATTTTGAATTAACTAAAATACTAACCAATATAGTTTACGTTTGATATATTACTTTCAAAAATTCACAACTATCTTTACCATTTTACTATGAAAGTAGAAGGACCTCTGAGCGCATTAGAATTACCCCCTTGGGGTACATGAACTCTGGCTGGGAACCAGGAGGCTTGATTGGAATAATTGTGTACGCTCCATAGTTCATTATCGGCACCCAGCCAATACTGGTAAAATACTGTCATTTGTGTCATTCAGCACCATATTTTATGCAGCCAAATGCCTTAGTGCTCTCGTGCATTTTTAATCTGTCATATAAAAAAAAAAAAACGGATTAATTTTCTGTGTGCAAAATCCTTTTTCAACATGTTTTTGATCAGTTTTAAATCCATTTTAAACAGAGCTTAGTCATAGCCCGTTCTCATTTTGTTAAATTGTTTTCAGTTCATTTGTCTAGATGTGTTTCTCCTGGTCATTTTACAGAAAGACAGAAAAATTAGATTAAAAAGAGTAAGAAATGGAATTGTGTTCAGGCTGCTTTCAGATCTTTAAAAAGAGAAAACAAAAAAATTGAAGAACTTTGTAGTGTTACCAGTATATTTCCCTTTTATGTGTATATATTATTTTCCCATCATAGGCTCAATTCACAAAACTATAAGGATAAGGATCTTTAATTTTTTAAAAGTGGTAATTATTTCAATGTGAGTCCGATGAGATTTGAAAATTAGAGTCGCATGGCCAAAATATAGATCCTTATCCTTGTGCTAATGCTTTCTAAGTTGAGTCGATATGTGTGTTCGAATGGACATGGTCAAGTGCAGTACCATTTTACCTGTAATTTAACATGAAGAAAGTTCTTTGTTGAGGAATGGAACAATGTACTAAAATGCCTGGCAAAAAATAATGAAAAATTAAGCTATATATGAATTAATAGATAATTAAAGGAGAACTATGGGGTCAGTTCTTTTCCCCATAGTTCTCCTAAGGGTCACGGGAGAATACAAACTAGCGTTCTCCCGTGACCCAAAGCTCAGTATACCGCGAGCTACCCTGCAGGGAGCCGTGAGTGACAGTCACGACTCTGCAGGGATAGATCGAGAAGTGAGCGAGCGCCGGTATGTGTTCGCTCACTTCCCGATCTACTGAGCCGACCTGTGAGTTTCATTGTCACAGGTCGGTTCAGATTATGAGGCTGAGTGAAAATCACTCACGTCATAGTTCTCCTTTAAATGTATTTTATATAACATTGTGTAAGTATCTGACTTCCTCTTGATATCACTGTCTTGTATTAACAACAGCACACAGGCTGGGAGAAGAAGGAGCAGTATTCTGAACCAATTGGGTTCTACTCAATGCACATGTGTGGACATGGACAAGGAAAACGTTATTAGAGGAGAGATTACCTCATTGGTCTGCTGCTGCTTCTTTTTCTTTGTCCAACCTGGGTATGCTATCCGGCAGGACTGTGTAAATTCTTAGCACTGGCTGGACATATTGACAAACCACTTGGCAAGAAAAAAACAGCTCCCATATATGTATTTCATCTATACAAGATAAATCCAAGTACAATGGGAATAAAGCACTAAATAAATACAGGTGTTATCCATAAACATGTAAGTGTCTCAGTAAATTCTATATATTCATCTATCACTATGACCTAAGAGTACGCTCTTAGATTTCATTAGCAGCTCAGCAAGTGAAGTCTTGGAGGATAACAGTCCCTGGCTATGTAGGACCTCTGTTCCACCAATGTAAATGGACTCACAACAGGCATTTATCATCTCCTGTCCAATTTTTGCATCTGTTGGAGGATTGTTAGGTACCTATAACCTCAAAAAATGCTAAGGGACCTGTTATGATAGAAATATTGAGCCTGCCTTTGCTGAGCTCTTTTTAGCTGCATGTCCACCCTGTATGTCCACCCAGCTTTAATATTTTGCTCCACTAACCAGGAATAGGCAGGCAGATAAGAACTTCTGACTTTTCTTATGCTCATAATTGTTCTAGGTCTATGACTAAAATTATTAAAGTTAGTGGGTCAGCATAACAGCCAGTCAACTAGCACTCTTAAAAGTAGGCCAACAATGGTAAACCCCTTTATGACTCTCATGACAGATTTGCATTAATGTTGGACAACTATTGGAGACAATTCTCCATCTGAAAACATTTTGTTTGCCTGTAAGCAAAAAGATCTGTGTTGAGGAAAAAATTATCCGTGTGGTCAACAGAGTATCATCTCTTTAATGCTCTCTAAAGTCTTTAAAGCTACCATCTGCTACAGTGTCTACAGACTGAATCCATATCCTCATTTGAAATTTTGGATCTAATGCTTGCCAATGTAAATTTTACATTGCACTGTACATGTTGGTAGTTCATTATGCTTTATCTGCATTATAGCAGTTTCAGAAAGATTTCTGAAGCATACACGCATGCAAATAATACCATACTATAGCAGATGATGATTGCCCTAATGTATTTATCGCCATCCTTATCAGAGCTATGTGCATTTTAGCTGAATGTGTAATGAGTTAGATAAGTGAATATTTGCATATCATTTAATGGCATTCCTGATAAGTATAATTTTTCTGAATACGAAATTGGTTACTAATGAATATTTGCACTGGGTCATCTAGCGGACATGCTGGTATTATGACCTTATTATATGTTTTTCATCTTTAACATTGAACAGAATGTGCACTTGCATATTAAGTAAGGCAGTGTAAAGAACAGGGGCGATATGCAACATGTTGCAACCCATAGTACGTTAATTTTTTTTTTAGTTTGATATAGTCATATTACTTAAAGAACTCCAGGCATAATAAAAATTAACCCTTGCAGTGGGGCTACCCCTGAACACTGCATAAGTTAAGTGCTCGGTTTGGTCTAGGGTCTAAAGTAAAAAAAATATGTATTCAGTTGATTTGGTGTCCCCTGGATGCTAGACCGGTTCCCACCGAATGTTCTCCCCGGGATCATAACCTCATAAGTTGAGTCGATATGTGTTGGATGTGAGGATGCCGAGAGACATTCCACAGCCAGAGAGAAGGGGAAGAGGGGTAAGCAATCCCTGCCACAGGACACTTTACAAAGTGGGAATTATATATAAGAGTATCCTCCAATGTTATCAAAAAATCAAACAAAGCCTAGTACGAATAATTAGGATTCCTTCATCATATGGCTTTTGGAAAATAAAAACTTGTATGTATATCAATAGGATCAACGTTTCGCCTAACAGGAGTATACTTTTTTCATAATATGTTTTGGGCTAATTCAAGATCCATTTTCTATGCATACAAATTTTCAGTACATTGAAGGAATCATATTGCTTTATCAAGTGAGTGTATCTTTTTTTTTTTTAGACCTTAGACCAAACCGAGCAGTTACTTTTACAATGTAACGTAACCTGTTGAAAATATTGTTAAATGTAAACAGTTCATTTTTACATAATTTTTACATTCTTTAAATCTGAATCCCTGACAGATGTTGTTTTAAAAATCACTAATTATTCATAGTTATGTATTCAAGTTATGTATTCATTTAAAAAAAAACATTTTTTTTTTTTAATGCAACAAGTCTACCTGACTAAATTTGTCTTGATATTCAGCCTCCTTTAATCTTCTGTACAGAACAACTCTGACTGGGAGTAGGAGAAAAATTATGTTCCATTTTTTCGACAAAGAACTTATTTTAGGTTGCATTACCGACAAACTTGTAGTGCATTTCATCATGTTTATTTAAATGCACATATAGACTCAATTTAGAAAGCATAAGCACCAGGATAAGAATCTTTATTGTAGGATTATGCTGACAAGGAACATGTTTACATGAGGAATGAGTCTGCTGCTTCTCTTTCAGTAACCAAGCTGAGTCGCAGTGGCAGAAGTAACCAGTTCTCAGTTGTGTCAGAATTCCTGGCAGTAATGAAGGCAAGAACATCAGCACAACTGATAACTAGTTCCTTTTGCCACTGCCAATAACACAGACTCAATTGATAGAGATTTTACGTAAGCAGAATAATATAGCAAAGTGTCTTTCTGAGTCCAGCTAAGGTTCTTATTTGATCCTAACCCCGGATGAAGGGAGAGCATTCATGGGTGTCACATACGGCAAACTACTCCAAGCGATCATGTGACTTATTTAGGTGGTAACTAGACTGGGATATAACGGTTAACGATCCCACTGCTGCCACCAAATGTAACGGACCGCAGGCCGGGGAGGGGCACCAAGGGGGTACAGGGACGCGGGAAGGGCCAGTCGACGCGTGTGCTGTCACCGTCCTTCACTCGTCCTTGGAGATCTTCCAGCACACTGGCAGATCTTCGCAAGAACCCCCAGGGCACCTCCTAGTCCGCAGGCGTGATGATAAGGCCGTACAACACAACATGCACACACAAATGAACTAATCTAAGCTGCCACCACCCACAACTTACAGGCATGTGGGGAATCTTTCCCTGGATTCTCCTAGGCCATACACTCTGGCTCCAAGCAGACTGGCACCCAGGCTTTGTAGACCACACACACTGCTCTCACTAGCTGGTACAGGTTAGTTAAACCAGGCACAATTGCCTCTCGTGTTAGTACCTCCACTCACAGTCTCCTGTAAAACCCTGGCCACCACTGGAGGGAGACTCACCAAATTCAAGCTGGCTGGACACACACACAGGCAGATGCAAATCTTGCATACCATCTAGTGTACTTTACTGGTTGTGTGACAGCCTAAGTGGTTTCCTCACGCCCACTAAGATTCCCCAAGCTATCCTCTTAGCTAGAACCTTGGCGTACCCACTTCTTGCACAGCCAACACACACCCACATAAGACACATAGATCCCTGCCTGGCAATGACTTACACCTGAGCTTCTAGGCACTAATGATACAATTAATCGACCATACACATGCAACACACACAACAGTCTCTTTAGATTTGTGAGGTCTTTTAGAGCAATCAAAATCCACCGTATTAATTTTATATTTAGAAACCCTAGATGGGCAGTGCATAGAAAAAAAGGTAGTTAGAAAAAGCTACAAAAATAAGATGTTACAAAATGAGACATACATACGTACAAGCAAACAGTATAAAAATAAAACGAGATAAAACTAACAGAAATTATGAATAATCCTGTTTCCGGGGGTTAAATGGAAAACCATGGACACACTCCCATGTTAATGGACCCCTTTAATGTGACACTTTTTTTGGTTTCAGATCTCCATTATTATACTATGAAGATCAAAACCAGTTTTGCCCTGAGATCAGCCAGAAGGAAGGGGCTGGAGACTGAATATTAACACCTTTTGTCTTCAGGTATAATTCTATTAACAATCTTTTAACCCTCATAACTGTTTCTAGTATTGAATTATGGATCTGAAATGGTTATGGTTCCAGCTACTGTTCTGCTATACACAGAGTCCAAACTCCGGCACTCTATGGCTAACAGAAGCCGAAATACCATAAACAGACCAAATTATCAGCACTCCTCCATACTGTATAATAAAACCCTCATGTTTAGTATCAGTCAGTTCATCTTTGTGCCACTGTTCTTTCCCTGAAGGTTCTACAATGTATGATGTATGAGACAGGAGTTATAAGATATTACCTTTTTTTAAGCATTTTGAACATGGAACTACACACAGGGTAAGGTGACACTTTTTCCAGTCTAGTGACAAAACCCACCTGGAGATACTTTGTCTACAAGGTACCAGGAAGGAAATTGACTGTGCTGAGGTCCCCTGCTGGGGGAACACAACAAACCCATATTTGGTTTAATTAACAGTCTCCAGCTAACAAGTTTATATGTAAATTGTGTTAGCTTCTAGACAGCATTCACTAAAAGAAATAAATTGACATTTCAGGATGAAAGGAAACCCCAAAAATATTATAATTTTAATAATATATTTTCATGGCTGCACCATGAAACTGGGTAATATCAGAGCTTGCTACTAAGCTCTGCCCCACTCATTCCCATTGGTCTATCACTATGATGGGCAGCCCCACTGGACAAAAGAAATGTATACAGTGAGGCTGCCCATGATAGTGATATACCAATAGAAATGTGTGGGGCAAGACTTAGTAGCAAGCTCTGGCATTAACCAGAAGCACCTTTAGCTTGCCTGCACTTTGTACCTGGAACAGGTTTCCCCCTCATTCCTCCATTGACTTAGTAGTAGTAACTCAAAGAAAGGATCTTCTTGAATGTATTAGGGCATGTTCACACCATGTCCATTGATCTGAGATGAGCTGCATTAATTAACACAGACTCAGTGCAAGGACACATACACCAAAATCCTGACTAAAATGTGTTGACGTGATTTGCACTGAAATGCAGCATTGGTGGGCAGTAGAAAGATCAAGAGTTGCCAACACCATACGACCCTTAACCTTCCTGGTGGTAATCCCGAGTGTGGCTGGGGGTTAATTTTTAGTACCAAAAGTGATAACCCCGAGCCACACTCGGGATTACACTGTAGCGTCTTACCTTCTCCCTACGAGCCCCACTGTGTCCTCCGGCCAATGCCGGCATCCGCCTTCCGGGTTCCGTCCCTTGTGAGCGGCCGCATCGCAGGGATGCGGAGCCGGTGGGAAATCTAAAAGTAAAAAATTGAAAAGAAAAAAATTATTGGGATAATCAGACCGCCAGGGAGGTTAAAGAGTAACTCCACTTAAAAAAATTCTCTGGGTGATCAATGTACATTGCAAGGATTTTAAGAAACTTTTTTTGCAGATCGCTACCTGTTTTTGTGATGAAAAAAAAGCTGTTTGTTCCAGCATGTTCACACTAATTCCTGGATGGGAGAGTCTGGGTTCATTATAATCAGCTGCAGGACTTTCAGTGTTCTAATGAGGAAAGCTGCAGCGTCTGCCTCCCTTTAATGGAAAAGAACCCTTAGAAAGTATTTCACCAAAAATGAAATTCCTAGTGCAGGGGATGCCTAAAACTTTGCTTGTATCTTAGTGCAGGTGTCAGCCAATCACAGAGACAGGAAATTACATCTCACACAACTGTGTACAAAATGCCTGCAGGTCATCATTCTGTATTGAACTGCACCAGAGACACAACAGGAAGTGAGTAGAAATCTCTCCAGTTGTAACCAAGACAAGTGTCTCCATTAGAAGATTTCCTCTCACCTCCTGGTGACAACTGTAAAATGTTAGATGTCCTTTCACTCTCTTACTCAGCGACAAAGGTTGCCAGGTCAAATAGAGGGGGTTAATCTCCCCATCAGGGACATAGACAGCAATAACAACCAGACAGAGATTCCTACTGTCCACTACTATATATAAAACTAAAGTACAAAAAAATATATAGATACAGATCAAATTTACAGAAGACGTCCATGCAAAAATCTACATCTCAGGATTTCAATCATATGCTCCACACATGCCCACAGCTTATTAGCCCCCCAAAACATGGACATTTTGCTAACACACCTAACAGACCAACATATGCCAAAATGGTTGCGGTTGTTCTGTTTAAAGCTGGGAGGGCAGGGAGACCCATCTACAAACATCTAGAAATGCCAGCATTGTGTTGCTCCCCAGCAGCAGTAGGTAGGTATACCTACTCCTTCCTCCATGTGCATATATGTCACTAGAGGACATACAAGCTGGTGCGAGGAACCGTTGCGTGTGTCATGGAAAGCAGGTATTTGACTCATCTGACAAGACAAATGCACACATTGCTGGAAAGCAATGAAAGGGAAGCATTTCAAGACATGGGCTGTCAGAAAGGTAAATTTAGTGAATCTTCTTTTACAGAGTTTGCCTTTTCTTATGAGTGACCCTGTGGTGAAAGGGTCAGTTAAGATGAGCATTCCAGTATAAATAGGAGCTAGAGTATTTTTGCTCATTAGTATATGACAAAATCTTCCGTTTATAAAATATTTCCAACTGCCATTCCTATCTCTAAAAGTGTGGCCCGCAGGTGAAGGTGTGACTGCCTTTTTGGCTTGTCCATGGACTTGTGTGTTTGCTTTACCTGCTCTAGACACTTATGTGTAATTTCTATGCTCCTCGGCTCCATCTTGTGGCCATAATATGATGCAAATCTAAAATTCCGATGTTTGCAGAGCTGTTCACTCTGCAAAGATTTTATGAATACACCCCTAAATGATAGAAAGACACCTCCGTATTACCAAACTATCATGTTTCAGTTATGTTTCCATACTTACCTTACTGAAATATTTACTTCTTGTACTAGATTATGATAATGAAGCTCGGTATTTTCATCACAGAGAAAGCTCATGAACTGCTGACAGCAACAGGAGCAATGTGTTGTGTTAGGAGATCGCTCAGGGTGAAAAGCATTTGACGCTGACTCACTAATCATTTCATAAGATCTGCACTGTGATTCTTGTACATTTTACCCAGAGCTAATATTCATTACACCATAACCGGAAGCAGGCTGTCATGGTTTGCTGCATAGACTGTTTATTACCTCTGTTTTCTAGCAAGCATAAATGTATACATATTTTATAAAGAAGGCTTCAATGTCATTCGGTGGAGGCCTTTTTCCCTATAGCCCTTTATTTTTCAATAGCGGATAAGCAGTCCATCACATTTCGTATGGTATTAGAACAGAATAGAGCATCAAACAATCTGATTTTTTGCAGAATCTTGGCATATGCAAGCTTATTTCTTATGGCTGGTCTGATTTCAGTGAGCCGAAACCTCAGAGGGTGCTATCCACTGCTCTACTGTCTTTGTGCTGTCTTATTAAAAAAGGCCAACAGTGTCATTCGACCTAAATCTCCATATACATTCTCCAATAAGATTTGTATAACTGTCAGGAATTCCTGTGGTGAGATATCTCAAAGCTGCCTGTGCTATTACAAGCGAGCCGCACTCTCAGTCGTGCTGTGTATTGAGCGTGGGGGAGCACACTGTCAAAGACCGGTGCATATAATTGCATATTACTGCATAGATTTGTGCGAAATCATTGAATAAAATGGCCCAATTCTCACATGTGTTTATCTAGCCTTGCTACGCTGAAATGCTTAGATGTGAATGAGCCCTTAGAGTACAACTCGTAACTCTAGCAGGGAGGCCTCAACGCTGGAATCCCCAAGAGACATAAAAAGTTGTTTGATCATTTAGTCCACCTAGAAATTAATTATTGATTTCCTTGTCAGAGAGAGAGAGCAATTATATATTTTTTTCTGGTTTCCTGAATGGGCACAGTGCAGGTTTTTTTTAAAGGGTAATTCCATGTTTAAAAAAAAAAAAGAACACTTGTTTATAAAAGAAAAAATGTGCATTCATTATTTTTATTGCATTGGAGGAAGTAAAACTTTGCAACTGCGATCAGTGGAACACAGGTGCAGTGCTCTACTTTCTGCAGACTCTTCCTCCAGTCCATCAATAAGGACATTCAGTAACATGGACGGGAGGAAGGCTGAATTGACTACACAGTACAGTACTGTATCTATGGATGAGCATTTAATGTGACACTAAACTCAGGAGTTAAATCTTTAAAATACATTGAAGTACCTTAACTGTCAACAAAAATGCATCTTGTTTGTGTATCACTTGGCTGTAGATCTTCAAATCATCTCTGAATTCATGCTGACACTGTCCTTCCTTCTGGAGGGTCGCAACTTTTGTTCCTCTGGTCCCTGTGTGTGTTGTAAAGTAGCCATCGCTCCAAGCTCGCTCCCTTGATGACTATAATGTCATGTTTAATTTACTAATTTGTATTGAGAGTATAGTCTATCACAGGAGTGAGCTTGGAGTGGTGGCTACTTTATAACACACACAGGGACCACGGGGAACACAAGTAGCCACCCTCCAGAAGGAAGGACAGTGTAAGTGCCAATTGAGAGATGATTTGAGGATCTACAGCCGAGTGATACACAAATAAGATACATTTTTGTTAATACGTAATATACTTGAATGCACGTTTAAGAGTGTGTGCAGCAATATTAGAAATAGTGGCTATTTTTCAAAAAGAAAAGGGAAATTAAAAAAGTGTATAAATAATAGTGGCAAATTTTTCTGTATGGCCAAGTCCTGATGAGTCTCACGGACAACAATTAATAGAGGAATTCCTGAGGTGCTGCTGCTCCAACTGTGGTTGATGATCATTTCAAACCACTAGAGTGGAAAGAAAAAGAAGAGAGGGCACGGCCCCTCATGCATTAACAATTGTAGGGGTAGAAAAAAAAAGGTTGAGATAGCACTCACAAATAAAGCGGAATGTTCAAGTGCATCATCATTGACAGGGTAGGACATCCTTGGTCTGTTCAAGTAAAGCTCATCTTGGCAAGGGAAAATGGTCTCCACATAGTATGTTATAAGCTCTCAATAGGAAAATCACAAAAGGCGTACATCGCCTTGTGCTTTAAAAGGATCACTTTCTATTAATAAAATACATAAAAGCACTCACGAACCTCTGTGTGGATTTGCACTCATCAAAAACCCAGGCAGAAGTTTTGAACACAATCTCCTCCTTCCTCCATGGCAAGCGGTGGGGTAGCAGTGCTGCTCTGGGTTGGATGGCACTTTCAGTGATAAGAGAAGTTCATTCTTTGCTCAGGCACATCCTGTTATGGGGTGACAACTGTCTATCAATGGTGCCCCTGAACATACTTAATAATAGCATGCAATGCCAAGCTGCAGTTACTAAAGCAAGCAAAATATGTATTTGTATTAAAAGAAAGGAGAGAGAGAGAGAGGAGAGAGGATAGGAGAGAGAGTTACATTTTTATTGTAATGTGCAACACATTGTTCATGTAAAATATGTTTATTATACCTAATGTATCCTTTGAAGAAGAACTCCAGGCAAATAAAATATTAAAGTGACACTAAACTTAGGGGTTAGATTTTAAAAATACATTCAAGTATTTTAACTATTAACAAAAATGTATCTTATTTGTGTATCACTCAGCTGTAGATCCTCAAATTATCTCTGAATTGGTGCTGACACTGTCCTTCTGGAGGGTGGCTACTTTTGTTCCCCATGGTCCCTATGCGTGTTATAAAGTAGTCACTGCTCAAAGGTCACTCTCCTGATGGACTACAATCTCAAAACAAATTAGTAAACTAAACATGAGACTGTAGTCAATCACTGGATGCTTTACAATACACACATGGACCATGGAGAACAAAAGTAGCCGCCCTGCAGAAGGAAGGGCAGTGTCAGCATGAATTCAGAGATGATTTAAGGATCTACAGCCGAGTGATACACAAATAAGGTACATTTTGTTAATAGTTAAGGCATTTGAATGCCTTTTTATGAATTAACTTCTGACTTTTGTGTCAATTTAACCCCTGCAGTGGTGCTCATTTTGTCTAGGGAGGTAAAATAACAGAAATATACTCTCCCGAACCACGATCCCAGCTAGCTGCTAGACCGCTATACAGTGTAGGGGGTAGCCCTACTGCAAGGGTTAAAGGAGAACTATGGGGTCAGTGTTTTTCCCCATAGTTCTCCTTAGGGTAACGGGAGGACACAAACTAGCGTCCTCCCGTTACCCTAAGCTCAGTATACCGCGAGCTACAGCTCGCGGTATACTGAGACGCCTCAGTCGGAGCGGTTCCCAACATCGATGTCGAGATCCGCCCAGCTGCGTGAGTGACAGCTGGCTCTGCCTATCTAGAGGCAGAGCCAGCTGTACCCGCCCCCTCCCCCGTCTGTTCCGCCAGTCAGCGCTGGCAAATCGGAGCGGGGAGGGGGGAATCCAGCCCCTCCCCTGTCACGGCAGAGAGCCGTGACAGGATCGAGAGGTGAGCGAATGCCGGTATGTGTTCGCTCACCTCCCGATCTACTGAGCCGACCTGTGACAGTCTCATTGTCACAGGTCGGCTAGAACTATGAGGTGAGTGAAAAGCACTCACCTCATAGTTCTCCTTTAAGATTTTATTTGCCCAAAGTTCTTCTTTAAGTCTTTTACCCAATTTTTTTGATTTATTGTTGTTTGTTTATCCTGTCTGTTTGTTAATGTATTGTGCTCTTTTGGTTGTCTATACCACCATAGTCTTTTATTCATTACGTTTTCTGTCCTTTTCTGTTTATAGTTTTTGTCGGCTGGGACTCTTAAAGCTTGTGTGTCTGCATAATGATGAAGCAGTGGGAGCTTGGTCATCTTTGTGTACGAATGCCACTAATGTCTTGGACACAGCCTCGGACAAAGGATTTGTTTCCATTCTTCTCTGTTAAATGTTGCTTTATTTTGTGTCTTTCTATTTAAAAATTTCAAACAAGAGCCAGAAGTACATTTAATTAGTACAGCAAGTAAGCGTAAAAAATATTTACAAAATTTCCCATATACATCCTGAGCACATCAATGTTTTTGCCTACATGTTATTGTTCAAGTTTGTCAGTTTATTGCTGTGTTGCACTTCATCAGGCTTGTTACATACATTAGAAGGGTGCCATACAACTGCAGGTTGCTCTTGTAAGAGTCATTAGAAACCCACGGTTCTCTATAAGCTTTGACATGGCTTTTAGTCTATTGACGAGAACAGGAAACCACTTCAAGATTGTAAACTGACTCATAATGACGGTGCACTGCACATTGTATGACAAGCTTTAACTGTACTCTTTGTCCTCTTCTCCCTATTTCTTGTCAAAGTACCACTTATAAGGGGATATGTCACAAAGAATTCTAATTTTATATTTAATCCAATATAAATTTAGAAGTATTTGAAGTTCATGCAAAACAAAGATCAAATTATAAGTGAATAGCAAATGACTGAATCAACCGCTGGCTCTAATGAAATACTAAATATTTCACACATGGAATTTCCAGAGCAGCTTGCTGTCACAGCCTTCATGAAGCTGTTTTAGGGCCCGTTCACACCTATGCATGACCATTTTAATGCTCATTAACTGTGATGCATCGCCCCAGCCTATTTATTTCTAACGGACACTTAGGTAGGTTCAAAGCACCAAAAAATGGACCCGACTCAGACACACTTATTCATATCTATGCATTGTGGTGGGTTTATGGTTCAGGTGTATTGTTGACTACATTGCCATGTGTAGGGGGTCCAATTAAATAATATTGGAATGCTCCCCAAGCATGCATGTACAATGTTTTACCAATGCACGTTAACACACATGAAAATGTCCCCTCTAAGTCCCTCAATCCTTAGGCTCCATTCACACTGAGCGACATCGCGCAACTTTTTCCTATTGGGCTGTATGCAATCAGGAGCAAAATCGCTCGAAATCGCTCGTAAAAAGGGTCATGTAGGAGCGACAAGCTACAGCGACGAGCTACAAGCGATATTGAGCGATATTGAGCGACGAGATGTGAACAGCTCCATTGAAATGGGTTGGAGAAGCTACATCGTGTGGAAATATGAGCGATATCGCTGCAAAAATCGCGTGATAAATCGCTCAGTGTGAATGGGGCCTAAAGCCTAAATGTGTCTTACTCCTACTGCACTCCCTATTAAAATTTAGACAGGGAATCCAGAATCAAGAGTCAGATTCTCCCACCATGTAATGGCAGGACAACGAGTGGGGGTGGGATTTAAGGTAGAGAGGTTTGTTTGCCAAGATCACTGTGAGCTGCTGGGGATATCCACATGATATAATCTTGTTAAATTGTTTTGTGTGGACCTACACTTTAACTGTTTATTTATTTAGATTTTTTTGTTATTATAGTACCCATCACTGTGATTTCTAAAACTTAAAACGTAAAGTTAGCCATACACAGAAAAGTCTTAAGATATGGACATAAAATACAGTATTGCCCATTCATTAAATGATGCCAAAAACATATAGACACAGCAGTGAGTCCTCTAAGGTGCCTTTGATTTTTTTCTGAAAGAGACATTGCCATTTTGCTTATTGACAAATGGACAGTGTCTGTGTAAATGGGGTCCCCCGGCACACTGATACTCACTTTGCCTTCGCTCCCCTGCCGCCTCAGCTTAGGGGTAGGGGTAGCATTTGACACTATCCCATGTAGGTCTAGAAGCCAGTGCCTAGGCCTAAGCATTATCACAAGATGGAGCAACTGATGTCTCAGATTTCCCTAGCATCCAACGACAGTCCTCACTTGGGAGACTACAGAGAACAAGAAGATACTTCCCCAACCCTCATTCCTAAAGGAGAACTATGAGGCGAGTGAAAATCACTCAGCCTCATAGTTCTAGCTGACCTGTGACAATGAAACTGTCACGGGTCGACTCAATAGATCAGGAAGTGAGCGAACACATAGCTTCGCTCACTCACTTCTCGATCTATCCCTGCAGAGAGCTGTGACTGACACTCACGGCTCCCTGCAGGGATTCCCCCCCCGTCCGATCCTCCAGCGCTGACTGGCAGAACGGACGGGGGAGGGGGCGGGTACAGCTGGCTCCGCCTCTAGATAGGCAGAGTCAGCTGTCAATCACGCAGCTGGGTGGATCTCGACAGTAATGTTGGGATCCGCCCTGGCTGCGGCGTCTCAGTATCCCGCGAGCTGTAGCTCACATTATACTGAGCTTAGGGTGACGGGAGGATGCTAGTTTGTGTCCTCCCGTTACCCTTAGGAGAACTATGGGGAAAAACCCTGAGCCCATAGTTCTCCTTTAAGGAGATAAATGCCCTCTATGGCAAGTTTAAAGCAGGCCGCACATGATATACTCCTTACAATGTACAATTTTCTTTAGCGTAATCAACAACGGCAGGGGGACTTGTAGTTCTCAAGGACTACAAGTATGGTAATGTTGCCGCACTATAGTCTATTGATACTTCTGCCCGTTCCATAATAAAATCCGTTTTATACCTTGGCCTGGGAGAAAAAGTCTGCAGAAGCCTGAGCATTGCACCCACCATTAATGTGTATTAATGTGTGTGTACTGATTATTTATTTTGCAAAAGCTGGGCTATACTTTTAACTTATGTTTTTCATTAGCTTATGTTTTTCATTTTAATCACCTAATCATGTGTACAAGAAAATAAAAAAGAGTGAAATTTGGTCCTATAGTAAATCAGCCCCTTATTAACCTAGAAGATATGTTGTCTGCACACCATTCTGCTCACCATCATTTTTATTTATATGCCTTTAGCATGACATGTGAATGCAACGTTTCAGAGCCTCGCAGGACACCTTCATCAGGCTAGGTGTTACATGGTGTATAAGGTGACCCTTATACACCATGTAACATAGGGGTCCGGTAAGGCTCCGAAACGTTGCATTCAAATGTCAAGCTAAATACAAATAAAGATGATATTCCGAAGCAGAATGGAGTGCAGACAAGATATCTTCTAGAATTTATACTGTGGTGTCATTCACCAATTGTTCCAGCACTGGATTTGGGGGTATAACGGTAAGGTGTGCGAAGGGGATATTGCAAAGATATTGTTTTGTAAGTCTCTGATACTACAAATTATATATAACTTACTTCTGAAACGGCTCAAGTAGAAGGGGGCTGTTTTCCAGCATATGACTTCAGTTTGACACATATGTCAAGTGCAGGTCTTTAATTTAATGGTGCATGGAGGATGTGTTTAAAACCAAACTCTGGCCAAAGAACAGTTTCAAATATATAATTAGTAGTGCCTCCACTGCCTCCAGTGTCTTCAAAACAGTTTCTTCTGTCACTCAATTAGTACAGCTCTTCTGGGCCACTTGGGAGACAGGCCCTGTGGGTCTCATAGACCTCAGTGCTGAGGTTGAACCCCCAACCCTCTTTCCTCCTGGCCAATCACAATGTAGAAGGCCCCAGGCTCCATTTTGTGACTGGCCAGAAGGAAAGGGGGTTGGGGTGTGAATGCAGCACTGAGGTCTATGAGACCCCCAGCGCCTGCCTTCCAAGCACCCCAGGAAGGACAGTGGGAACTGTAATAATCAGGTGTGAGAAGAAACTAATTTTGAGGACACTGGAGGCAGCCGGGATGATGGGACCATGCGGTCTGTCTAATCCCCACTACTAAATATATATTTGAAACTGTCCTCCTGGCCAGAGTTTGCCTTTAACCTGTTTTATTTTGTGTATCTTTGAACGTAGCAGGTGCTATTAAAATATCTTTGCACTGTAGGTAAAGCAGGTGAAACACAGCCTTTTGGTGCATTTTGCGTTAAAATGCGCATTTAAGTATTGTTGTGCAAGAATACAAAAAGCAATGTTCATCAACAATGCCAGCCCAAGTACACACTGTAACAAGTGCTGCACTCCCTGCAATCAATCAGCATCCATCTTCTATTAAATGGATGGTTGGTTTGTAAGGGATCCTCCATTTGACATATGACCGTTTTCTTTTCCCTGTGCTTTTACAGGGGTACTAAAGTCTATATTTTGTTTTTACATATATGTGTGACAGTAATCAGCTTAATGTAAATAATTATAACAGTGTGAGTTATTTTTTTTTTCATGATTCCCTCTTGGTATTGTTTGAAATTATTTATGTACATATTTGCTCATTGCATATGCAGGTTTTGCTTCCTGCTTATTGTTGCATAATGTTTGGGTCTATGTAAAGCTAGACATACACGGCCTGATTTCTCTCATTCAGCTCAAGACAAAATAAATTGGTTTCCCTATCCACACTAGATAGTGTGGATGGAGGAATCTTCACTGCCGGCTATTGATAGGGTACAGTCACTGTTTCGGCCAGTAATTTTCCATCCGGCTCAGTTTCCAAAATGACCTTTGTCAAGCCAGGACCACTAGGCCAGCCACTGCTTGAGTTTCGGCTGATTCAGCAGGAAATGGTCAAAATTCATGCTGTGTATGTATGGCCAGTTTAATTCCTCTCTCAGCAAAGGTTTACCAGTCAGGCATCACTGATTATAACACTTTCCCCCTCCTCTGTGGCTGAAATTTGACCTTAGATGTTGTTACTCAGGGAATCAGGAGTTATTAAAAGCAAAAGAAAAACTGCCAATAAGGAGAGAACCTACAAATGAGTTTATGTAATAGAATAATGGCAATATGGTGTAGCCTAACACATCAAAATGTAAAAGTTAAGTAAGAAATTAAAAGGCAACTGTACTTTTAAAACTAAGTTATCCTTATCAACCTCACCTCTCCTGGACTGACCTACATTAACACCCCCCACCCCGTGTCCTGTGCACTGTTTTTTCCTTGTCAGGAAGACATCATTTTCAGCATCAGCCATGCCTGCCCACTGTTGACTTCCCAGATGCAGGATCTGCTTCCCATGATAGCCCTGTGGCCAAAATCTCTTCTGCACCAGGGCCATACTGGAAAGCAGCTCCAGCATGTGGGATGACCCCCACAAAAGTCTATGTGGTCTTAGTAGGCAGGCAAGGTTGATTCAAAAAATTATTTCTTCCCGACAAGGAAAAAACAGTGCACATGGCATGGCTCTTCTACAAGGTCAAAGTAAGATGCTGGGTTGGGGGGTGATAATGTAGGTTGGTTCAGAAGGGATGGGAGAAGTTTAGTTTAAAACTACAGCTGTCCTTTAATTTAAACACAATGGAATTAAATCATGCTGGGGGTGACCAGCATTTGCCATAATGTGCAAGTATCCACATCCTACCTTTACATTGTGACACACTCACTGAGTCTTCTCTCCTCCAACAATGTAAAGTCCAAGCTCCCCGCTGCCACTCCTTCCCTGTCATGTTATTGTCTTCTTTTTCTGGGTCTTGAGTTTTTTGCCTCACCTATTGGGCAGACACTGGTGATGTAATTCCCCCGCATGTGCTCTGGAGTTACACAATTTAGGCAACCAGCTCTATTGGACCAGGGCTGTACACAGTACGGGCCATGCACAGCAGCCTGTATACAGATTTTACAAAAATACTAGGTTAGAAAAAGAGAAGAGGCTTAAAAAAAATTCTGCTACCTGCTGGAAAATTTTAGTTTAAAGGTTTACTTCAGCTTCTGGGCTGTATAACATAAAGTGCTGGTGTATTTCCACTCTTGGAATACACAGCTACCCATAGAAATAAATGGCTGTAGGCAACTGTACGCCTCTTCTAAGCCTGCGTACGGCCACCTAGAGCTATTCAATACTATAAGAGGCTGTACACAGCATAAGGCCTGGAGGCAAAAGTAACCTTTGCCAGCAGGTAGGGTCTTTTGCCAGCAAAGAATTGATAAGCCTTGTCTGCCAAAAACTCTTTTACTTCCCTGCCAGCAAGTTTTTGTGCTCAGTGAAAAATATTTTAGTGTCCCTTTAAATGAGCTAGCTGATACGCATTTCTCTCCATAAATATTTTCCAAAATTCAGCAGTTTTGTAAGTTGTAAATCTGTAAAAATGTAAATGTATTCATGATAACATGTCCTGTTATATGTGTGTTTTTAGTGACATATCCCCTTAAAGTGAACTAGCCATATTGGTGAAATGATATATGTGCACTCTTGATGCAAATTATTGGTGTCTTACAAAAGCTGCGATGTCAACTATTGTGCAGTACAGATAGCCATGAATGTGATGATGTTCTTCTCATTCTTCCAATACATAAAATGTTTATTTTTGTCTTAAAGCCTAAGGCCCCATCCACACTGAGCGACATGAAAATCGCGCGATTTTCCGCGCGATTTTATATGAACGATATTGAGCGACTTGTCGCGCAACTTTTTCCTATTGGGCTGTATGCAATCAGGAGCAAAATCGCTCGGAAAAAGGGTCATGTAGATGCAACAAGCTACAGCGACGAGCTACAAGCAATATTGAGCGACGAGATGTGAACAGCTCCATTGAAATGGATTGGGGAAGCTACATAGAGCGATATCGCGTGGAAATATGAGCGATATCGCTGCAAAAATCGCTCGATAAATCGCTCAGTGTGAATGGGGCCTTAATCGTGTATATTGTTACTTAAAAACACATTTATAGGATGAACTATATTTAAATAGATGAAGCAAGAAATGCTGTGCTATATGTGCTATCATAAGCAGATCCCTTTTGCTATGTCCCTGGATTCCCACTGTACACATTTAAATGCAGTAAATAACCATTTATGTTAAAATACTTTGTGTCTACCTGTGCTACCATATGAAATGGATAGCCTTACAGCCTTGGTAGCAATATGCAGTTTTAATGAGTATTTTTTTAATTCTTCATTTTTAATAGATATAAAAAAATATGGATTTTTGTTTGTTCTTGTTTGTCTTCTGCTGCTTCGTTTATGTATTTAAATAAAAGTGTTTTGTATTTATTCATATTTACTGTACATTTCAGTGCATAGTAATGTTGTAAAATGTACATTTATATGGATCTCACATTATGTTCACCTTACTGTGGATCTGAACTCATATTATTAAGATTTGCTTTGTTATAGGGAACATTAGGAAACTTTTATTGTGCCTAACTAGTACCCTGAAAAATGTGCATTATTGTCTATTTTTTTTTTTTTTGTCCTGAAAAACAACTTACATGAGGGTGTACCAGGAAATGCTGTGTACCAGGAAATCCTGTGTCTGCAGCCTCATCGCTGTATATATGCAGTTTGAGAACTAAGGCACTGCTGCCTCTGATTGTCTGTATTAGGAGATTTAGAGTGAGATTTGGTCGTATCACTACTACGGTATATAGTTCACTGTTCTCCTTGCTGGAGGCTCTCACATGAGGAAGCGAAGCCCTGCATCTATCAAGATGGCCACCTCCACACAGGCATGGTGAGTCAGTAATGGGATATGTTTCAAATGGGGACAAAGGCAACAATAAAAGCATGTGCATTTAGTAGACTGGGGAGAGCTTATAACATCTGTCAGATTTTTATCTCTGTCTTCATGTTCCAGTTACATTCACACCCAGTCATTTTTGTCCTGAAAAACTAAAAAGTTAAGTTTTGGCTGGAGTTTGACTATAACATAGTGCAATACTTACTATTACTAGTGTTTCTGTCCATACAACCTCAGCATTCAATGCATAACACCTGTTTGCTTCTTGGTAGCAATTTCTATCAAAATCCATCTTCCAAAGGGATCATACTGTATATGTGAACTGTTTTACCTATCAAACAATATATAATACTGTGCAGCAAATCTGGTGATTCAGATATCCCTGACAGATGGCACAACAAGGTTCTGATTCTCTTCAGAAGTCTTTACAGCAGGTAAGCAATACTGTCTAGTCCACAATCCACCCCCAGCTGGTAACTGAATATTGAAGGAGCAGCAATGCACTGATGACTTAATTCATGTGTTTATTCAGGTCACGGCAAAGCAATAGAGTCTCAATTAGCTAAGAGTGCTAAAGAGCAGTTACTCTTCCTCACCCAGTTTGGGTGCTGATGTGCAGCTGATCATTACTGGTGCAAACAAATCTTTTCAAAGTCATATATTTAGTTAAATGGAGATCACCTATCTATAATCAAGAGATTGAAGTAATTGTAGTATAAATATATATCCAAGCAACCCCAAGGAATTGTGACTGAAAAGCACAAGTCATGGGATAAATTCAAGAAAATGTCCAATTCACTGAATATCCGTTAGAGCTGAAGCAATCATTAAGAAATGTAAGGAGTATGGCACAGTTGTATATCTGTGAAGAACTTGCTGTCCCCAAAATGAATGATCGTGCAATCAGGAGATTTGTGAGAAAGACCACAAAGAGACGTAGGACAACTCTGAAAGAATTTTTACATCAGTGGGTGGGATTGGACAGACTATGCATAAAAACGTTGCCGGGTGCTTCACCAGTTGCAGCTTTATGAAAAAGTAACAAAAGAAAGCTATTGTTATTTAAAACTCACATGGCATCTTACCTACAGCTTGCCAGAAAGCAGCTGGGAGACTAAAAGGTAGCTGGAAGAAAAACCTAAAGTCTGATTAGATCAAAATGTAGCCTTTTGGCCATTAGACCAAACACTTTGCACTATCCCCACCTTGAAGCATAGTGGTGGTAGCATCAGGTTTGTTCCTCTACAGCAGGCCATAGAAGACTTGCGAGACAAAAAAATACATAAATCAGATGTAATCTTCATGAAACCTCGAGAGAATGTTTGTCTTCCAGTATGACAATGACCCCAAACATAATGCCAAACCTACACAAGAATGGCTTAAAAACAACAGTATTAATGTCCTGGAATGGCCAAGTCCAGATCTCGTTTCAAGATACAGTTAAGTCCAGATCTCAACTCAAATCTAAATCTGTGGCTGGATCTGAAAAAGATTGTTCACATACAATCCTCACCCAGCCTGACAGAGTTGTGTATGTTTTGTAACTGACTGCTGTGTCTCGATGTGTAGTGCTGATAGAGCCCTATCTGGACAGACTCAAGGCTGTTATTGCTGCCAAAAAAAAGCATCCACTAAATACTAATTTGAAGAGGTGTATACTTATGCAGTCAACAGCAAAACGTTTCCCAGCACACTCACCAACCAGCATGCAAAAAAACTTGTCTCACCGCCAAGGTTAAAAACAGAGGTTTAGATACACGTCTTCTGCAGAAAATGTGAAAGCCGCACAGCTGCGCCAAGGCACCTCTATATAGTGCGGCCCTAACTCTAAACTATGAGAGTCTCCATCTTGGAGCACATGTGGCAAAAGATCAAATTGGGTGCAGGTTTGTCAGGTTTTTTTTTTTTTGCATGCTGGCTGATGAGTGTGCTGGGAAATGTTTTGCTGTTGTACTGTATTAAGCCCTTCCAACAAGGGAGGGCAAAGTTGAGATATTTATCTATTTACACAATTGTTAAACACATTCAGAACCAAACTTCACCAGTGATAGACCCTGTAATGGGACAGGAACATATATCATGTTACTGCCTTCCAGTATAACTCTGGAAATACACTATTAAATCTATCCATAAGGATGACATCCTTCAGTAGAGTGACAACATGGCAGCATACGAATGGGTTTAGCTCCTTTCCTCACCCAATCATAGGACCAGTTATACTATAAATTAAAGCACGCCTCCCAAGGCCACCATTCTTTTTTCTGTCCTCACTGCTCAAGTTGGTTATACTAAGAATACTTTTGATTTTTACCCTCACCTTGCTTCTGGCCTGCCGCACAGGTTCAGCCTCTCCTTTTTGCGAAGTTCCCTTTGTTGAGGTGGCTAAATGCTATTTTATAAGGGAAGCTTCCCCCCATATCTTCAGAGTTTGGGGTGCAGGAAATGGTCTCTTGGGGTCCTTTCATATTTGGATGCTCCCTCCATCATGGCGGCATGTCGAAGACACCTGCTTGGCCTCCTGGTCTTCTGGCTCTGAAGAAACCATGACCCAGCTGCATCATCAGAAACTATGGTTGTACTGGAATAATCACATGCATGGACAAGATGACAAGTAGGATCCACTCCATTTTCTTTAAATTAGTTTAAGTAGTGAATGTGCTACTATTTCCTATGGCTTTGCAGTCCTGCTTTGTTCTGGCTGAATCTTCATTGAATATCTGGTATTATGCCTGTAGATATATTCAGTTGTCCATGTGTGCTTAACCACTTGAAGACCGGGGTGTTTCACCCCCTTCCTGGCCAGGCCATTTTTCAGTGTTCAGCGCTGCGGTACTTTGACTGACGTTTATTCCGTCATGCAATGCTGTACTGATACGAATTTCTTACCATTTTTTGGGGACAGACGCACCGCCCACATCGGATCACGGACCGGCAGCGGCGACGAGGAGACGGCGGGACAGAGCGACGTGTGCGTGCTGAGTGCCGCACACGAGAGGGGGGAGGGGCAGGACGTCTTAAGACGCCCTCCCACTCCTAGCAGACTTCCGTCCGGCCGTTCACAAACGGCCATGGACGGAAGGTGGTTAAACCTTACAGGTGCATTGCAGGGAAGTATGTGGTTCTGTGGTGCTGCTAATGCCTTAGTTGAATCCTGCAGGTTTTTCCCTAAGAATCAATTAGTCTGCTTGCGTTGCTTTAACTCTGCAGGTCCTTGCTGAGTGCAGGCTGCTTCCATTTGTAGCTCTGCTACTAAAGCTTTAGCTGGATCTTACAGAAATTTGTTGTTTGCTAACTCTGTCAGCTTCAATCGTGTGCCTTAACTCTTTGGGTGCCTTTCATGTGAGTATTGTTGCTGACACCTGTGGTTCCTCAGCGCTGTTAATATTTAATGGAGTTGTTGCTTCATTTGCAGGCGTATTCTGCCCGGTATACTGTAATCCTTTCATTGCCACATGTATACAGCATTGTTAGTGTCCAACTGGTTCTGACAGGTACTATTTAATCATATCAATCCTCTTCAGCTTATCTGTGACAGTAAGGTTTGACCATGTGTTAAATTCCCAGATGACCGGCTACATTCTAAAGGTGAGGGTCAGGTAGGTAAAAAAAAAAAAGATTACACATGCAATGGCTCAATTAAATTTTTATATTTTTAGCTGTATTGTCAGCACTGTGCCTCAGAGTGCATAGGCAGAGGTTAATACATTTTAAATCTCTCCAGCCCTTAGCCACTGCTGCTTCTCAGATTGCACATGCATGGATTTCTGGATTATAAATCTCTCCAGCCCTTTTGTCAGCACTGCTCCCCAAAGACCAGGGTATGCTGCTCTGTTTGGGATGAAAGGTCCTCTTCAAGCTGTGATAAAGCTGCTACACATGCTAGGATTAAGAATTGTACAACTTTTGAGCAGTGCTGGGCCTGCGATCATCTGGCAGGATGCTGTGCCAAGTTTTCCCGGCAGGGGCAGCAGTAAAAGAGGCAGAAAGATGGAAGTCTGAAGCCTTAAACAGAGGTGATGTACTTTATGAACTGTCAATTACTAACCCAATCAAACAGTTGCATCCACAGCAAATTCCCCTCTCGCACTAAGACAGTCATTTACAGCGTATTGCCAGCATACATCTTAAGTGATAATTCACTGGCAAGGATTCCCATACTGTGGGCCTTTAGTCATCCCCTAATCAGTGCAGTTAAAAAGGCCATATGTTGGGAGGAATATGTACCCATTCAAGATGAGGTTTGTTGCTCTAACTTATCCTCATGATCGATGCAACAGTCATCTGGCTGGTTAGGCATAATGACACCTTATATGAGTAAATAAAGTTTATATCTTTTTCTGGAGCACCCATAGGCTAGTAATGGCTCTTACTTGCCAGGGGAATCCATAATTGGCCTAAGAACACAGCAGCAGACCTTTTCGCTGACAATGAGGTCTCAGGGGCATGGTAATTTCTGAATGAAATGAATCAGCAAGTGACTTTATAGTAAAGATGCTATGGATATATGTTGCTCAACCGGGGCTGCAGTTACCTTGTGTTGGTGCAAATCTCACCACACACAACAATATTTAAAGTCACAGGCGATAGAAGAATTCACAATCAGCGTGTCTTCATTTCAACAAAGCAAGATTACTCCCTCGCAAGGGAAACAAAAGTCCTTTTGAGGGTTCCTCTTGTTGGTTATATGTTTAGATAAAGCACTGAGATCTTGAGGAATGCTGAATTGAGTTTTACTTTACTTGGATATGGCATTTTGAAGAAAACAGAAAGGAAAATAACTGCATGTGTTTCATAGATAAGCATGCACACAGAGACTACAGCACAATCTAAAGCTCAAAGGACATATCAGTACATTAGTACAAAATTGACCAGTAGGTCCCAGGTTGTGGGAGCTTGCGCACATTTAAGTATATCCTGTTCAGGATCCATGGGTCCAGTTAAGAATTGAAGGCGGACAATGTCAAGTTTTTCTTCTTCCAGTCAGTTTCATGGGATTGTACGCTCTATAATCAAAACAAATACTTTCAATCATTGCTCTTAACCCATATATACATACCTGTATAACCACATAATATAAATATACACATATATACATACATATCTTGAATAATAGACTCAACACTGTAGTGTGGGAAAATAAGGCCGCGGCCCCTTTATTGGGTTTATAAATAACAATAAATTTCTGTTAACCTTTTCAAAACGTTTAACCATAAACCACCATAAATAAAATTCCAATAATGCTCAGTCAAAAGACTCGAGCAAAGAGTCCATGAAACCACTTAAGACCTCTACTTCCTGTCCACCCACAAAGTGGGCGACATTACCCCAACAAAGGATGACCGCGACAAGCCCAAGATACGGGCGGGAGGGCGGGAAGCAAATTCCAGGCAATCCAGAGGTAAGCTGATCCGACTACTCCTGCTGAACTGTGTGGTAAAGATGAACTGCCCAGTAACTAATGCCAGTTTTTATACACTTAATGACACCACAATTGGCCAGCTGATTTCCCTCCAAAACGAGAAGACCAATCCATGTGCCATCTGTCCAGGGATTCTGCACGGTGACAGCCGCAACCATTGGTAAGCGTCATATCGTTACCCTTGATTCTGCCCAGATACAGCTATGCCCCTAGCAACCTGAAAATAGAAAAAAGAGCCAGCAGCGTATCCGACAACATACCACATACATTTTTTTTTTTTAAGTCTTAAGTGGTCCATGAAACCACTTAAGACCTCTACTTCCTGTCCACCCACAAAGTGGGCGACATTACCCACCAGCCAGGTTTAATATACCTTAAACACCTGGTCCCACCCCACCACCGCGGCCAAATCAACCATACTGTGAAAATCCGCACAAAAAATGTCATTGACAATATCGGACAGATGTACCAAATCCTTACGGAATAAACCGTCCAAAAAACCTTCCAACTCGGAATGACGGAAAGAAAACCCCCCAACCAAGGACATAAAACGGCACATATGCCTGTTAAGTCCCTTCTGAATTTTTAATAAAAACCAAAGCTCAGGCTTGGAGGACCACAGGCATCTAGGCACTAATTCGGAAAAAACAAGAACAGTATTAGGCAAACAATGCTGGATTGCATAAAAATCAGCTTGCATATTATTAAACAAATCCAAGGTGTTCATTTTACCCATATCATTTCCTCCTAGATGAACAATTAGAACATCAGGCCTAGGCCAACTCTTCATCAATGAGGAAAGCACACCAAGCAACTGAGCCCAACGCATCCCCCGGATACCTTGCCAATGGACTTCATACTCAGAGGACGTAAAAGCAAGGTTCGCCCCATAAGATCTGCGTAAAGCCCGTTGATGCGCCCAATAAACAAACGAATGTCCCACTATCCAAACCACTCTTTTGGGACCTGAAATAAACAAGAGTTAATACAAACACAAAGACGGACGGACATACAATTTAAAGCGAGCAGAATCCCACCTACCCAAACGCTGAATGCAAGCCTGATCCAAACCAATGCGAGCAGCCTCAGTAGCTGCACCAATACGAAAAGAGTGCAAAGTAATCTTTGCACCACCCAGACCCAAATGCACCACACATTTTTTTAAAACAGAGGTAAACTGAAAAACTGAAAGAGGGGAACCATCAGCGTGAGACAGAAAGGAAAGGGAGTCACCACGAATACCCAAAAACTGCCGTACATAAGAAACAGGACAAGGAGGGCAACCCAAAGAATGCAGAGTCAACCATTTACCGACACCCGACTGATCAGTCTTAGACCTCCGAAATAAAATTTGTAAACAATCGCAGGACACAACAACATCCTGAAACAACAAACCAGAATGAACAAAGCGGGAAGTAGCAACCAGCTCAGACACATGAAAAGCACCGAAGAAAGCTAACGAAAAAGCAGTCTTAAGCAGATTTCACATCAGACTTTGCCAGCAAAGCACCTGTACCAAAAGACCTGATTACTGACAAAGCCTGATCAAAGGTAAGATATGTGACTGAGGAAACACTAGGAGCAATGTCATCATTAAGAGAAGAGCCGAGCGGATACGACAAGTGATGTATCAATCGATAATCATTCGGCTCCTTCTTAGGTACCACACCCAAAGGGGACAAACGGAAATTAGGAAAAGGAGGATTTGGAAAAGGACCAGCAATCCTACCTTCCCCAAGCTCCTTTAACAGTTTCTGAAAAACAACATCCGGCATCTCATGCACTGACTTCAAATTATTCACCCAGACACAACCCGAACGAAGAAAAGGAAGCAAATAAAAGCCCTCAGCAAAACCACTAGCGAGCAGATGAGATATC
>NW_017307912.1:0-517 GCF_000935625.1 Nanorana parkeri
GCATAATCTGCCATAACGGAGACTGATGCCTTGTTCTGGTGACAGTCGGCCCAGCTTGCGGCAGGCGCCCCCCGCCATCTATGCGCCCGTGGCGAACGACCCCCCCGGTTGTTACGCCACTGTAGAGATAAAGACCCTAATCATCATTGCCCTATTCACAAGAAGCCTCACCCTCTTAAGAAATGTTGTGAGCTGAGGGCAAAGACTTTACAAGAGTGCAGGGAGATTCTCCAGAAACTTGGAGTTTGCTACAGGTGCTGTGCTTCTTATAGTCATTTTGCTAAGGACTGTAAAGTTGTCATCAAGTGCACAGAATGCAGTAGCGACAGACACGTTACAGCTATGCATCCTGGCCCACCTTCAGACAATCCACAACCCTCTCTCAAATCATGGCGGGGAGCAACAAAGTAATGCTCCAGCCACAACAAGTGTTTCTTCCTTATGTACTCTAATCTGTGGGCAGAGCCAAGGTCGATCACCTGCCACAGTTACATCAAAATGTAGTGAACTACTTCAC
>NW_017307912.1:1006-1269 GCF_000935625.1 Nanorana parkeri
CTAATGTCTTTATTCAACCTCAAATACTATGTAACATATACTATGTATGCTTTCTGAGGCTAACCTCAGACTACACAAGATTGCCTCAAACAGTGTTCCTGTTATGAAGGCCTTTCAACCTGGCGATCATGCCACAGGGTTTGAAGACTTAAACCTGGGAAAGGACATGCCACCTGTACAGAGAAGTCTGGGCCTACGGTGGAACTTATTAAAAGACACCTTCGGTTTTCAAGTCAGCTCTGCAGACAAGCCATTTACCAAGC
>NW_017307912.1:1562-4943 GCF_000935625.1 Nanorana parkeri
GGGTTTCTGTTTGGCAAAGCTAAGTTAGCATCTAAGCCTGAACAATGCCATTATGTTCAATCAGAAGACAATGCTGCAGATCATGCCACCAGGTCAGTGTCTGCCAGTGTCTTCGCAATTTCTTCTTGGTCAACAGGTCCTGAGTTCCTGCTGGATCGTTCAGAAGAAGCTACAGCTGATGTCGTCAGTCTTCTAGATCCTGACAACGATCCAGAGACTCATCCTGAAATCAAAACCCTTGTCACCAGATCGGAACAAGGATTCGTCTTGGACTGTCATTTCACCAAGTGGACAAGGCCTGACCGCACTACTACAAGGTTAGTCCATGCTACACACTGCCAACACACCAAGCCCACAGATGCCTACTGTCAGGACTGGCACATATGCCAAAACCCTCTTTCTGCAAGGGACATTGCGGAAAGCCAGCTGATTCTACTATACAATGCAGAACAGAACATCTCTAGCACAGAGATAACATCTGTTTGTGACAAGCAGGATATTCTTAAAAACAGTCCAACTGTCAAGCTGAATCTATTCATCAAGAGTGATGTGATTACGGATTCAGACTTTACAGCCATCCTTACCCCAGCTACTGTTCTCATCCAGAAGATTGGAACTGTGCCTGTTTCACATGGAGACTTTGCACCTGGAGTTACATGAGCCATGTTCTTCAGGTACCTACATGCACCACGCACATCCAGGGATGGACTTATTCAAAGTGTCTTCGACCTGCCAAAGAGACTATCCTATTTCTGGAACTTTACAAGTGTGCCTCTCATGGAGTGACCTACTACACTTGAAGGACTGTTCCAGATTTCATCTGACATATGGACTTGTGCATGTGTGTTCTCTCTTATTTACAGGTCCAGAGGACAGCTGCAAGTTCACGTTATGGACTTTAAGAGTTATTGTTGTTGCATTATATGCATGTTCTCCTTTTATGTCTTTCAGATTTTCAAGACCTCAAAGCAAATTGCACTGTTATTTATTTGCATAACTACCGTTGTATTATGTAGATAGTGGCATTATCATGCCAAACGGGGAGTGTGCCGCCCCAACAGGGGCATAGAATATGAGATGCATAGCCTCAGTTAATATTAGCATTGTTATATAGGTTAGAATTTATATAGTGTGATTTGCCTAACTATTTTCTCATAGCTAAATTCATGTGTTATCCTATGCTGCCATCTAGTGGCCTTTTGTTGTAACAAACATGTTTTCTGTAATTATTCCTCATGTGACGATGTATTTCCCCCTAGTGTATGTAGCCCCACCCTTCTTCCTGTGTGCAGTACTTCCTGTGTCATGGCAAAGCCAGCAGCCACATGTAACAGGACACACATATAATCTGCACAGTACGGAGGAAAGGCATCATTTTCTGACCGCACAATACTATAACCGTTCATCTGCTGTTCTTGTTATCTGCTGTAACCCTGATGTTAAAGAATAAACACCTCTTTTGAATGAATCGGTATTGACGAGTTCAGCTATCTGATGAGGATTGTCCGCAGTGAGTATATCTGCTTATACAGGCCAGGCATAGAGGTCTCAGCAAGGGATATATTTCGCTATCACAACGATCGGAGTCAGAATAAGCATGAAGATAAAATCAAATATTCTGTCACATTTTGGGCACATAGAAAGAAACGAGGCCCGTCTGTGAAAACATGTTTGTTTCTGTGGGTTCAAGACACCAAGTGGCCATTTCATACAGTTCTCCTTCCAGCAGAAGCTCCACCTCATAATCCACGCACCGTTACACCTGCAAACTGCACACTTGCTGGGCAGTAATTAGTAAACTGCAATGCAGGAACTACTGCACACACAATAAGCAAAATAACAAGAGTGATTTTAAAGTATTATTAAAGTGAAAAGGACTTTTATGATATTATAAATGCTGATTACATCACTTTCAATGGATGTTGCTTTTTGATGTGTAAAGAGGACCGAATTTCCCACAAGGCCAACCAAGGCCCGGGCCTCGGGGCAGCAGGGGTGTGGAATTCCTATCTCCCGATGCCCAGGACATGCAGTTCCAGATGCCGGGAGGGTAGTTGTTTTCTGCATTTAGCCCTGCTTTTGGCAAGCCGAGCTAAATGCACAGCGGGGAAAGCTGCCGTTTGTTTTGTGTCGCCGAGATCACTTGTATTGGCGATGTCGCCGAGATCACTTGTATGCAGCCTGCAGGTCTGCCATTCTCCATTGGTGGGGTTTGGCGGGTAGGGGGGCGCATTGAGGAACCTGGCCTTGGGGCAGCAGTGAGAGTAAATCCGGCCCTGTGTGTAAAAGAATCAGCTGATCCCTGGGCACTGGCCCTGACATCCTATTTTTAAGTATCTCCTTTCCCTTGCAAATAGCAGATGGACAGCTGGTGGGGGCTGTACTGTCCCTTGTGATCCCTTGGGGGGAATTTATCAAAACTGGAGCAGACAGAATCTGGAGCAGTTGCCCATTGTAACCAATCAGCTTCTCTCTTCGGTTTGTTCAGTTAAGATTTGAAAATTAAAGAGAGAAGCTGATTGGTTGCCCTGCACAGGTGCGCCAGATTTTGTCTGCTCCAGTTTTGATAAATCCCCTTCCTTGTGTAATAGAAATTAAGTTCAGGGTAGCCAAGCTGAGAGATTTGGAGCCAGCTGTTTGAAACATGATGACTATGAGTGCTTGGGAAAAAATTTAAAGAAATACTTTTCTGGGCAATGTATATTTGTTTGATCTGGATTTGATCTGGATTCATTATTGAAAAAAGTTGATGAGTTGAATACTACTTTAACTGGCCAATCAACAGGCTTGGGGTGGGGGCCTGGTGATGCATACTGGAAGAACTATTAATATAGTAGTTTGCTTTTATTAGCTGCACGTTCAAGGTTTTTTCTTACTATATACCTTATCACATTGTGATGTTCTGGGCTTCTGGAGTGTCTCTATGCCTTTAAGGAGGGATGGGCTACCGCCAGGCATACCTACACTCAATTTGTCCATTGCTATATATGCTCCAAAATAGAGGCTCTCAAAGATTAGAGTTAGGACCACACTACACAGAGCGGCCTTGACGAGGCAGTGCGGCTTCCACGTATTTTGCAAAAGTTGTGCAACTAACCTCTGTTTTGAACGCTAAATGTTAGACGGTGTAATTTGTTGTATTTTTTTGCAGGCTAGCTGGTAAGTGTGCTGGGAAATGTTTTGTGGTTGTCCTTCAAGGCAATGGAGACACCCTATAGGCATAACTGTTGTAGAAAGATCTTCTAGTTTAAAACAACGTCATTGAGAATAACTAAAACCGCAGTTGATTGCTCTTTCAGCTGAATTGGCACAAATTGCCATAAGATTCCGACAAGATTTCAAAATCTTGAAGAAATCCTTCCTGGAAGAGCAGAGGTCATT
>NW_017307912.1:4960-12590 GCF_000935625.1 Nanorana parkeri
CTGGTTTTGGAATGGGTTGCCCAACAAGTTCATATACGTGTGATGGCAAGGTGCCTACATACATTTGGCCACATAGTGTATAAGGCAGAAAAAAAGTCCATGGAGCTTTATCTCCTGATCAGCTTGCTTGTCTGTCGTCAGTGAGGAAGTACTGAAGCGGAAGTACTGAAGACTATATTTTCCATCAAGCACAGGCTTCCTCTAATGATGTACTTGCTGCTAATGTCCATCGTACAAGCTGCAAAACAAATACCAGAGGGGGTATATGGCTTGTTGCTTTTGAGGAGACATCTGCCTTTCTGCAGCCAGATTAAAGTGAGACTAAACTCAGGAGTTAAAGGAGAACTATGAGGTGAGTGATTTTCACTCACCTCATAGCTCTAGCCGACCTGTGACAATGAGACTGTCACAGGTCGGCTCAGTAGATCGGGAGGTGAGCGAACACATACCGGCGTTCGCTCCCCTCTCGATCCTGTCATGGCTCTCTGCTGTGACAGGGGAGGGGCTGGATTCCCCCCTCCCCGCTCCGCCAGCGCTGACTGGCGGAACGGACGTGGGAGGGGGCGGGTACAGCTGGCTCTGCCAATAGATAGGCAGAGCCAGCTGTCAGTCACGCAGTTGGGCGTATCCCGGCACAATTGTCGGGATCCGCTTCAGCTGCGGCGTCTCAGTATACCGCAAGCTACAGCTCCCGGTATACTGAGCCTAGGGTGATGGGAGGACGCTAGTTTGTGTCCTCCCGTTACCCTAAGGAGAACTATGGGGAAAAGACTTAACCCCATAGTTCTCCTTTAAATCTTAAAATTACATTAAGTACCTTAACTATTAACAGAAATGTATTTGGTAAATTGGTGCTGATACTGTCCTTCCTTCTGGAGGGGGGCTACTTTTGTTCCCCATGGTCCCTGTTTGTGTTATAAAGTAGTCACCGCTCCAAGCTCGCTCCCGGGATGGACTACAAGCTCAATACAAATTAGTAAACTAAACGTGAGATTGTAGTCCATCACAGGAGCGAGCTTGGAGCGGTGACTACTTTAAAACACACACAGGCACCATGGGGAACAAAAGTAGCCACCCTCCAGAAGGAAGGGCAGTGTCAGCACCAATTCAGAGATGATTTGAGGATCTACAGCCGAGTGATAAAAAAAAAAAAACATACATTTTTGTTCATAGTTGAGCTACTTGAATATACTTGAATGCTGGTTTGGCTACATTAAACCTCCAGAACATTATATATTTTCTGAAAGCAGAGGCCCCATAGAATAAAAAGATGGTATTTGCAATCTTTTATGCTTTCTACAGCCGCCCTTATCACTTTTAGTTTTACCTAAAAGCCCTGAGCCCACTAAAAAAATATGTCTGGCTTCCTGGAGTTTTGACAAAGCGAGTATGTCATGAACATTTGTGAATACCGGTCTATTGTTGTTAAAGGTTTTATGTGCACTTTTTGTTTGTTCTATAACATTTTAGAAAGAACACCATACAACCTCTATACCAGGAAAGTAGCGTTAAGACTGTGAAAATGGTGGTTCTTAGTACAAAGTTTGTCTGACTTCAGTTGGCCTTAAATAATACTTGTATCCTGATTGTTGTTCTCCTAATGTTCTAAGACATTGTACTCCTAATGTACAGAACCAAAATGCTGATCATAAAAAAAAGGTTCTCTCCGAAGTTGAACAATCCATAAAATAGGTCTAACCTAAACATCCAGCACTTTACATGAGCAATCTTCTGTGTCCCTCCAAGTGACCCACTCCACTGCAAAGCTTTATTGTCCAATCTAGAAGCACATTTTGGGGAGTTGAAGGCAATGAAAGTAATAGCACCATTTCCTGTATGCCGAAATTGAGCTGGGGAGTTGGGGAGGCCATTAAGAACTAGCATTGGTTAACAAACCAGCTTCACGTGAAGTTCTTCAAATTAAACTGTAATTCTGGAGCAAGCAGTATGCTGCAAAGGCAGGTAGGGTAGATAGAAAAAGCCACATGTTTTTTATTATTATTATTTATGTCCTATTTTAAAGTTTTACTGTATTTTGGAAGCATAAAATATAATGTCTACATCCCAAACCAATAAAGCTGAATACCAGAGACACTATTAAATATACAATTGAAATTCATGTATGTGAACGTCTTTTTTTTAATTCATATAATTAATTATTATTTTTATAGCTGTTTTTTTCTCCCTGTGGACTCAAAGCACTTGATCTGCAGATGGTGAAGCAGCCATCTTGTGAAGAATATCATACTACGACCAATTTAAGACCACATCCAATTAAATATTTGTATTCAGCCAGTCTCACAATCCAGCACCCCAGTTAGGTTATGGACCTATCTACAGTCAGCACTGCAGTTGATCAATAAAGCCCGATGCAAGACCACCCTAAGCCAGTCATTGGACAATGAAGGGACAGTTGCACACTGTTAAAAGGAGAACTATGAGGTGAGTGCTTTTCACTCACCTCATAGTTCTAGCCGACCTGTGACAATGAGACTGTCACAGGTCGGCTCAGTAGATCGGGAGGTGAGCGAACACATACCGGCGTTCACTCTCCTCTCGGGCAGCTGACTGGAACGGACGGGGGAGGGTACAGCTGGCTCTGCCTCTAGATAGGCAGAGCCAGCTGTCACTCATGCAGCTGGGTGGATCCAGACAGAATTGTCGGGATCCGCTTCATCTGCGGCGTAGCTCGCGGTATACTGCGGTATCTCAGTATACTATATACTGAGCTTAGGGTGATGGGAGGACGCTAGTTTGTGTCCTCCCGTTACCCTAGGGAGAACTATGGGGAAAAGCGCTAACCCCATATTTCTCCTTTAAGGTAATCACTCTGTTATCTGTGTAATGTTGTGTATAAGCATGTCATAGGTCATCGTACCACCCATGTCACCCTCATTGTAGTGTGAACAGGGCACATAAAAACATTCTTGTGAGTAGTGATGGGCCCACCCCGTGTTCGGTTCAAATTCAAACTTTAGAACATGGGAAAAGTTTAAACTCAAACTCAATGGTGCTAGAATTTTGGAAATCAATTGACCCCATTTTGAAGCCTTATATGCAATGTATTGGCCATAAAAAGTGTATGGGGATCCAGGTACTACCCTGGGGGACATGCATCGATGGAAAAAAACACATTTAAAAAATACAGTTTTTAAAGGAGCAGTGATTTTAACATCACTTAAAGTGAAAGAATAAAAAAATAAAAAATTCCTTTAAATATCGTGTCGGGGGGTGCCCTTAAACTGCCTGTATGGTGGGGCATCTGTACAATGTATAGAACATGCTGCAGCAAAAATTACATTTGTAAACACAAAAAGGAGATTTAAAAAGAAAAAAAAAAAAAAGTGTGCGGTTCCCCCTGCCAAACAATACCAGATCCTCTAGGTCTGGTAGGAATGTTAGGAGGGACCCCATTTAAAAAAAAAAAAGTATGGGGTCCCCCCTAAAATTCCATACCAGACCCTTGATCCGAGCACAGGCCTAGCAGGGCAGGAAAGGGGGGGTGGAGAGTAAGCGGGCAGGGGGCTTATTTACATCATGGTACCCCTTTACTAAAGGGGCACCCAGATGCGGCCCCTCTTGTGAATGAGTAAGGGGTACTTGTACCCTACCCATTCACAAAAGGGTTACGTACAAGTTTTTAAAAAAGAGGCCAAATTTTTGCAAAAATCTTTTTAATTGAAGAAAAAAAAAGACAACTTTTTGACAAGTATTTTCTTTAAAAAAATAACGAACAAAAAAATGGATCCACCGACGTAATTCAGAGTCAACAACCAAAAAAAGAGATGGGGCTTTAAAAGTGTCATCTACCAAGTGCCAGGAGACCCAGTTCAAAGTTACACATACAAGTCACATATTGTATAAAAAATAAATTCTCTTTAATTATTAAAATACATGATTAACAAAATTACATATTTCCACTGATTTCAATTAATGGCACAAAACCTCCCTGGAACACATATAGATACATACTTTATATATGACAATAACTTATTAGCACATATCTCCTTAAATATCTTTGTATAATTTCATAAATAAACATATTTATCCAAAAATGTTCAGTCAATCTATGATGTGTCCAGTTTTCTATGCGTTTCGCCCAAGGCTTTATCAGGAAATCAGGAGGTACCTATAATAATCATATGGATCTAGTAATAAATACATCAATGTTTGTACATTTCAAAAATGTCATAAAGATCTACATTACATAAAAAATAAATACCATTCATGGAATCTCTGTCTTACTGAGTGCGCTCATGCTGCCGGAGAGCCGTCCTAAAACAACCCGGGAGGTAGGGAACCAACGCATGAAGGAGACAGCAAGCCTGTCCTGAGGTGTCCTTCAAACGAAAACTAAATGTGTTCTAAAATTCATAGATGTATATATGGTTGGAATAACAGTAATTCCCAAACTAACATTACTCTCGCATTTATTAATTTTATTTATATTTATACATTATAATTATACATGATTTATTATTTTTTTATCTAATGTAGATCTTTAATTATTACATTTTTGAAATGTACGATTGATGTATTTATTACTAGATCCATATAATTATTATAGGTACCTCCGTATTAAGCCTTGGGCGAAACGCATAGAAAACTGGACACATCATAGATCGACTGAACATTTTTAGATGAACACTTTTTTTTTATTATTTCTGGGAGGTTTTGTGCCATTAATTGAAATCAGTGGAAATATGTCATTTTGTTAATCATGTATTTTAATAATTAAAGAGAATTTATTTTGTATACAATATGTGACTTGTATGTGTAACTTTGAACTGGGTCTCCTTGCATTTGGTAGATGACACTTTTAAAGCCCCATCTCTTTTTTGGTTGTTGCATTCTGTATATTCGGGGGTGTGGTGTCCTTGTTCATGTGGTACAAAACACAAAAATTCCCCAGCCTCAACCTGCCAGCCAGCCTGCAAACAAACAAGTAGCCCTGTCAACAGTATGCGTTAAAATCAGAGGTTTTAGTTGCACAAACTTTTGGCCAAAAATATGTAGAAGCCACACTGCCGCGCCAAGGTACCTCTGCAAAGTGTGGTCCTAACTCTATGTATCCGAGTCTCCAAGTGTGAGCATATTAATGAAGTTGATAAATTACATGCAGGTGTACCTGGAGGTAGCCAACTCCTCCTGATAAGGTGCAGGGACGCACTGGAGGCCCAGCAACCAAAAATGTTCATGTGGTGACTCGCAATTTTGTGTACAGTAATTCAGAGTCAATCACGACGACAACTTGACAGAATAAAAAAACAATAAAAAATAAATAGAAATACATTTTTCTTAAACTACGCCCCCCGACCCGTCCGCGACAAACTCCCACCGCAGAATGACATTTTGACAGATGCCGACAACATATAAAGAATTGGGTCACAAGCAATCAAAGCTAGCTCCACCCAACTGTTTACAGTTGTATGGCATCTGACAGGTGAGCACCTGATTGAACACACGAACTGCCGACATTCGAGTCGAACTCACGCTCGACTCGAACATCGAACCCATCCCTACTTGTGAACCGATAACTTTCTGTGCTCTACCAGTGCTGACTGTTACATTGGTCTCATTGTAAGGACTACAGAACCATACCCCTCTATCTTATGGGCAATAGGGGAGGAGCATATTCCTATCTCGTGTAGCGCTCACACCTGGAGGAACCGCTGCATGAATATACATTGTAAGAGGTAAATTACAGGTGTTGGAAGGAAGGAATGCAGAAGGGAGGGGTGGAGGAAGCAAGGGAGTGATGATGGGAAGGTAGGGAAGAAGGAAAAAGGAAGGGCGCTATGGAAGGAGGGGAGTGATGGAAGGAAAAAGAAAAGAAAGAAAGAAAGAAAGAAAGAAAGAAAGAAAGAAAGAAAGAAAGAAAAAAATAAGGAAGATAGGAAGGAAGCAAGCAAAGAAAGAAAGGTTGAAAGGAAGAAATTAAAGGGAGAACAATGGGATGAGTGAAATACACTTATCCCAATGGTTAGTTATAGCTGATGTGTGACAATCAGCTGTCACACGTCGGCTCTATTGATCGAGAACTGAGCAATTACCTACTGCTGTTCGCTCAGTTCATGGTCTTCTCCCTGCAGAGAGTGGTGGCTAACAGTCACTGCTCCCCGCAGGGATTCCCCCCACCCCTCTCTGTTCCCCCAGCGCTAATTAGAGGGACAGATGGGGAGGGGGCAGGCACAGCTTGCTCTGGCTCTAGGGAGGCAGAGCAAGCTGTCAATCAGGCAGCAGGTTTTATCCCTACAATATTGTATGGATTGTTCCTGGCTGCAGCACGGCTCTGTACTGTCAGCATATAGCGGGCAATATACCGAGTTTTGGGTCACAGGAGGACATTAGTAAATGTCCTCCTGTGACCCTAAAGAGAACTAACACCAAAAAAGATTTGGCCGTAGTTCTCTTTTAAAGATGGGAGGAAAGAAGGAAGGGAAGGAAGGAATGAAGAAACGGAAGGGAAGGGAAGGAAGGAAGGAAGGAAAAGAGTTAAAACGTAAGTTCTAACTGAAGTCTTATTTGCAGTACTCTAGTGAGGTGCATGTTTGAAAAGGATTTACAATAAACAGGGAAAATGGAAAAAATAGAACTAAATGACTTGCTAGTAAATGGAAAGGAAGAAGACATGGGAAGTGAGGTACCAGGTGTCTCGGGGAACTAGGAAAGTGTTGTCCTTGAAGCTGTGTTCAATCAGAAGTTTACTGGGGAACTGAATCAATTGCAATCAGCTGCACCTATTTAACAAGCGGTATGAAGATAATCCTTGCGAGGGTTTCCAGGTAACAATTACGATTTCTCCGTATCTAAGCGGGTGTAACTGATTTATTTGTTCAATCAACAGAACTGACTTATTCGAAGGAAATGTTGATTTTGTGTTTTATCTTTAACGTTATGTCACATTTTCCCAGTAAATATCCTGCATGAACTTGTTTAACAGAGTATAGTCAGATATTCATATATAAGAACAGATTGCTTCTAGAGATTTTAAAGATTTGTACCTGGTCACTGGACTAGTAAAATTGTCACAGAAAAGAGAAATTGTCCCAGAAATACAGTACACCAGTATACAAGCAATTACAATGTCTTTTATATTTACCTGCCAGCCTCGGGGCAGCAGCTGGGGGGAATCCCCCGACGCCCGGAACATACAGTTCCGGGCACCGGGCGGTAAGTTGCGCTTTCTACATTTAGTCCTGCTTTGGGAAGGCAGGAATGAATGTAGTGTGGGGAAGCCGCTTGTTCGTTTACAAGTGATCGCCGCGATCACTTGTAAAATGTGTGCAGCCTGCTCATCCCCCCCGCACCTACCTCTCTCCTCTGGTTTCGTCCTCCACACACTCCCCCCGGCCACCGAGTCTCTCCTCACTGGTCACTGATACAGGGAGCAGAGTGGCAGGGGTATAACTAACCCTGCCGCTCCATGTATACAGTGAGAGGGGAGATCTGTGCTCTTCCCCTCTCAGCTGTCAGAGGAGTTCCAGCACAGTGCTGTGCTAGAACTCCTGTATTGGAGGTGGCAGGGTCAAGAAAGAGAACCTGTCACCTCCAAAGGCTGTCACACAGGGGCTTTTCAGCTAGCTCCTGTATGATAGCAATAAAGTTAATTGAAATTTTTTTTAATAAG